>NW_009934262.1:0-11358 GCF_000696875.1 Nestor notabilis | reverse complement strand
GGCCGGGAGCTGCCATCGGGGGGGAGCCCTCGCCCTGCCCCGGCGGCAGGGGACGAGCTGGGCAACAACAGGTAACGCCGGTCAGGGCCGGGTAGGCCGAGCTCTGCGCACCGGAGGGAACTCCTCGGAGGGGAAAAAAATATAGTAATTGTTCGCAGTGGCAGAACAAGCCCGGACCGGTCTCTTTATTATAACTTACCCGCATGTCGGAGCTTGCAAGGTAATTGTTGGTCTTCGGTTCCCCATTAATTAGGAGCAGGACGAATCCTGAGCTATGAACAAGTACACTCGGTGCAGTGAGCTGCAGGGCGGCAGCAGCAGAGGTGTAGCGCAGGAGCGTCGAAGCAGAATAAAGTACGCAGATCTCTGTCTCGTCTCCAGCGACCATCGAAGTGCGCTAATCCAGAGGTGCCAGCGGCCCAGCTCCTGGTCTGGCAGCCAGATAACGCAGAGGCTCTATGCAGGCCCATAGCTGAAGAACCATTAGGATGTCCTTGCAAACACATTTCAAGGCCATAGCTGGTTTTGGTTTTATTTTTGAGGGAGGTCAGATATTCTGGTTACAAATCCGGAATCATGGCATAATAATATGGTATTAGATTTCTTGCACAGACCTAAGAAAATCATCTTGTTAATCAATACTGAATTTTTAGTAAGCAGGTGAAAAAAAAAATATTTAGAAAATATAAAAAGGGAGGTTTACAAAATACATTGGTAGATTCCCTCCCTAACCCCCATTAAACATTCTAGAGCAGAAAGCGAGGTGGGGAGAAAGCTGAAGGAATCAAGACTGAGTAAGATTAGTGTAGCTTTGCTAGCAGTAGCCTTTAAAATGTAAGATTACAGCCCTGATCTCCCTTGCTCCAGTGAAAAATCCTTTTCTTAAGGATTTTTATGTAATTGTATAGATTTATGACATATGTATGCAACTAGAATGCTGTAAGTGAGCATCTGTCTGTTTTGAATAATATTTAAATTCATGGAAAGCTAGTCCTCTTTGCCTTGGCATAAAAATGTATCTCGGTGCTGTTGCTGGTGTTGCCTATTTCCTTTAGTTTGAATTGCAGAAATGAATATCAGCCTGAAAAACAGCAGAGGTTGGTTTGGATTATTTTTGCAGTTGTGTTGCATTTTTTTTCCAATCAAATTGTGTAGGATTGGCATCATCCCTTAGGTTTTGTAGTTTAAAGAAATCCAGAAATTCACCTTAGTTTAATTTCTGTTATTCAATGTTTTCATTCATAGTAGTTCTTATCCTGTAACTAATACTTTTGCATGCTTTTCAATGTTTTTAAAAAGGTCTTTACAGACTTAAAAAGTAATGAAAATGCATTAGACCAGGGACCCTTGTTTGAACCCAGAGTAAATCTCACATTCTGGAAACAAGGAGGATGCCAAATGCTCATTTTAGTTGGTAGCTGGGTCCTGCTGCACCTTCAGTGCATGCCTGTAGCTCCCCTGTGGCCCCAGGGTGGGGTGTGGCAACTGAGATAAGTGGCTTGTTCCCAAAAGTGAGTAGGAACCATAGAGCTTGCTTAAAGGTCAGACATCTCTCCACAAGTTGAGGACCTCTTGTTGGATCAGTCCACAAGCAAGCATACTGGGTAGCACTTCAAACCTGCTCTACAAAGCTTACGAGAAGATACCAGAGAACAAAATCTTGCAGAGCTGTGATATCTACTCAGCAGCTCTAGTTTCTTTGCTCTGTCAGTAATCCTTAGTGAAAGGATCTACACAAGCTAAACCACCTTTTTAGCTAACAGGCAGTCTTTATCTCTCTCGCTAGTACAAGTCTAGGCATAGAGGGAAGAAGCACTCTTGTGGAGAGATGGGGTTTGCTTCCAAACCCCTTTCTGCAGAGCTTCCTTGCTTGACATCTGGCTGGTGTGGAGCTGCAGAGGAAGGAGGAAGAAGCTGATCACCCTCCAAACTACCACCTGAAGTAGATTAATAGATTTATCCCTGTAATTATCTACTGTGCCCAATACGTCACCCTGAGCTTTACATTAGAGAGGCCATGGTTTGAAAGTAGCTGCCTTTTCCCTGTGCTGCAGTTGAGACCCAGCTGACCCTGTTCAGAGTAAGCTGGTAGGTGGTTGAATCCTCGTAATGGCTCAGTGTTTGTTTATAACAGTGGATGCAAGCAAGAAAAATCAGTTCAATGTGAACACAGGGCACACTATTTGAGACACATTTCACATAGGCAATTGGTGGGACCAGTAGCTCTGCTTCCTGTACTAGGGTAGTTTAGTTATTCAGTGCTTCCCCCTTTTTAGGCTTTTTTTTTTCAGGCTTTCTCAGTCCTTAACTACCTGTCTGTGACATAGATCATTAACTCTTTTTCTCTCACCCATGCCCTCCCAGGACAGGATAAAGTAATTTTATTTTATGTTTTTGAACAAATGAAATGAGCAAAACAACTCCCAAAACAAACTGATTTCTGTTTGACCCAGGTAAGATGCAGGTGGTTCCTTGTGGTTTCCACCCTTCAGATACCAAGGGGGGAAAGTGCACAAGCACCACAAGGAATTTCTAAGGTTGAATATGTGGTATTTTCCACTGTATCTCTGTCCTGTGGGAGTGAAGAGGGAATTGTAGGCTAGAGTCAATGTGCTGCATGCTAGGGCATTCTGCTAATCTTGCTGAACTAATTACTGTTGGATTTTTAATTTTTTTTAAAGAAAAACTGGTAATCTGTAAACTGGTATGTCAGCAGCAGGGTATTCGATACCTCATTAAATGTATCCCCAAACCTCTGGTGTGTACATGAGACTTGCCAACCATATAGTCACATCCAACGTCATGAACCTTTATGAACTGGTTTTAGCCTGAAATTCAAGCTGTCAAAAACAAACAAAAAAATCATACCAAATTATGTGAATGTGCTTTGAAACCTTTTTATTAAGCAGTAATGATCAGACTCTTGAGATGATGCCTTTATTTTTCCTTATCACTTCTGCCCCCTTCCCCACCCATATACTGTTCCTTATATTTAATTTTGGTGGCTTTTGCTGGTTTGGTTTTTTTTTTTTTTTTTTTTTTGGAGCTCTTTCAAATGCACTTTTTCTTTAAGCACGAAGGTTGCAGTGCCAAGATACCTCCGGCTTTCTGCTCCATAGCAAATGTTATTTGCTGCAGCACCGCTCTGAAAAGCAGCCATTATTCGCTTGCTATCTAAAATTTGCTGAGCCAGCAGGACAGGAACAGTGAGGCTGCTTACCTGGAAGCCAAGCAGCTCCAGAATGAGGCTAGAGAAGTGGCTGGCAGTGTCTGCAGGTGCTCACGTACCTCATTTAACCAACTTCCAAAATCCTAAGAGTTGATACTTATGAGCAGGTCATAGAATATTGTAAATGTCTAGAAGGGTATGGTTGCCAATTATTCAACTACTTCAGCATTCTGGAAGGATGAAAGGCTGGGGGATGTGTGTGACTTTTTACTTCCTAGTACCCTTCAAAAGGTACTGTTTGCCTTTCCTTTGTACAGCTGCCCTGTGCCCAGTTGATAGAGTTGAGAAGTTGTGCTTTAAATGGAGATGATGAAGCAACAAAGTTCTTTATCATTATTGTTGCTTTGCAGAAGAGCAATCTCAAAGCTGGGACTGAACTGTAGGGGTGTCTTGACAGAGAGTTTGGTATTTGGTCTACTGGATGTGCCTTTTTGTTTTATGGCTACCTTTTCTTCTAGCCAGAAAGTGTGTCAGCAGCTCATTGCAGGAGAGTTAGGCAGCCTGCTTACAGCCTAAACCCCCTTGCAGCAGCCTTGGCTTTGCCACTCACAGCTAAAACACTGCTGTTCCCATCATCCAAATCTCAAACCTGGTTTCTGCAGTGATCTAGTAGGCTTGAGATTGTTTCCAGCTGCCAAAGTGTGTGCAGGCTGGGGTTTTGTCTTCTGTGTGTGTTGTACTGAAGTTAGGGCATCACAGTACTGCAAAATATTTGTTACTTTTAACACATCATTCAGTCAAATTATTTTTTTAGAATGTAATTCCTCAGAAACAGAACAAATCAGAACAACATTTTTAAGTTGCCAGATATTTCTGAAGGATGTTGGTTTCTGCAACTGCTGTATCAAAGCTGAAGGTGTGAAGTTTGCTTGCTCAAGTAACAGCATCAGTTTGCACAATGACTTAAGAACTGCATTGCTGCATGTAAGTTAGTTTTGTTACTCATCTGAAATAATTCAAGTATGTTGGATGTGATTCTCAGACCCTGAAGGTGCCCACCTACCTTCCGCTGCCTCTGTGAATTAAATTCAAGTACAGGTTTGGATGGTTTGTAGGCCCAGTAGCAAACAGCAGCACTGAACAGCAGTGATGATGAAAAACATCAGAGGTTTGTAATGATTTTTTTCTTATATCCCTCCAGCTTATGACATTCACTTTAAAACAGAGTGAAGGAGTGATGAGTGCTTTCTTATAAGCTTAAATTTAATACTTGGTGACACCTTTGGGTTTGTCACCTTTGATAGCAGCCTGTGATTTCTTCTCTCACTACCCTACAGCAGATACTGCTCTGTTCAGTGTGTTTGTAAACTGAAAGTAGGCTGATCTCTCATTGCTTGAGGATTTTATTGGCTGCTTAGATATAACATGAAATAATTTATCGAAGTCCAAGGCTGCAGAGTATTTCAAACTATTAGTATAAAAAAAAAATTAACTATGAACTAGTAAGTATGTCCATTCCCTGTTTGCTTACCTGAACAGCCCTGAACTACTTGATGAAATAAAAGCCAGTGCTATTACATGCCAAATAATTGTGGTGGTAAGCTTGTGAGAGGTTGTTGTATTGAATTGTTTTCATTCCATGGATTCTTAAACCGAGAAGGATCTTGAGCACTGCCTTCCCTGTTTCTGGTGGGCTTAGGACTGGCAAAGCTGAAATCTGCCCTTCCACAGGGGCCTGAGACACTGTGTTTTCTCTTGTGTTAGCCTGTCCTAAGTGACTGAAAACCTCCTTGTGGATCTGTGATTTGGCTCTTGGACAACAAAAATATCTGGAACTCTTAAAAGCAGAAGTTCTGAAGGCTCAGGTAGTATATGGGTTTGGTTTTGTTTGTTTGTTTGTTTGTTTTGTGGTGGTTTTCCTTTTTTTTTTTTTTTTATTTTTTTTTTAGTTTTTCTTCAAGGTGGCATAAATTTGCTGTTGTTGCACTCAAAAAAGAAGCACTTCATGGCATTTCCAATTCAAGTCCTGTTTACTTAACAGGACTTTTCTATATTCCTCACCTAGAGCACTGTGTCCAGTTCTGGGCCCCCCAGTACAGGAGAGACATGAAGCTCCTGGAGTTAATCCACCTAAAGGGCTACTAAAATGGTCAAGGGTCTAGAGCCTCTTTCCTGTGAGGAAAGGCTGAGGTAGCTGGTCCTGTTCGGCCTAGGGAAGAGTAGGCTCTGCAGAATCTGATCAATGTGTAGAAGTATCTGAAGGAAGGGTATCAAGAGGACGGGGTCACACTCTTATTGATGGTACTGGGCAACTGGACAGGAGGCAAGAGGCATAAATAAACCACAGGAAGTTCCATCTGAACATGAAGAAGAACTTCTTTACTGTCAGGGTGACTGAGCGTTGAAATAGGTTGCCCAGAGAGGTGGTGGAGTATCCTTCCATGTGGATACTCAAGAGCCACCTGGACACAATCCTGAGCAGTGTGCTCTTGGTGACCCTGCTTGAGCAGAGGTTGGACTAGGTGACCTCTGGTGGTCCCCTCCAGCCTCAGCCATTCTGTGGTTCTGTATCTTTACCTGTAGTAGTTGTTACTATGTGGTAAACACTTGTTTATGTTTCAGTCTCTCCAGATGTTTCTAAATGCTGGTTATGGCTTTTCTACCTATCTATGTCTTGTTTTATCTTCTGGGCTTTTTTTCATCAGAAGCCAGTCTTTTGTTGCTACTAATCTGTGGTGGATTTGAGGTTTGTTCAGGGTTTTTCACCCCCTTTTCTGAACACTGAAAAAGTTGGTTTGGAAACAAAGTTGCATAGAGGAGCCTTTTGACTGGTCTGTTTTTCTGGGGTGACTTACATTGTGTTGCTAGTATGCTTTATGTACAACTACAGTTGATGTTTGGGTACAGTTGTGGGGGAGAGGAAAGCAGTCTCAGGTTTGTCTTATGTTAATACAAACCATTAATGTAAATTTTAATTTTTTTTAGTATCTTTTTCTTTTTTTGAAGCTATGACTGTTAGATAGTATCTTTGCTGACGTTGTTTTAGGATCCTCTGTTTTTTTCAACTGAGATTTCCTGATCTCTTGCAGCAGAGCTTCCTCCTCCATATACTGCCATTGCAAGTCCAGATGCCAGCGGTGTTCCTGTAATAAATTGCCGTGTGTGCCAGTCGCTAATCAATTTGGATGGCAAGCTACACCAACACGTTGTTAAGTGCACAGTTTGCAATGAAGCTACGGTAAAATGGATTTTTAATGTTTTCTTTTTGTGGAGGAAAGTGGGGGGAGGTTGAGTATGTCGCTGGTAGAATTCATGTCCTCACCTACAAAGAACGAGGTCCTGCCATCCCTGCAGAGGACCTGTCAGCACAGCTGACTGCCGGTGTAGCTCGTGTGCAGATTCCAGAGCTGCTGACCCGAGGATGGTCAAAAGCAGTTAGAATAAATCTTCATGCTTTTGAGCTGGCTGCACAGGATGTTTCCTTCTGAGGACAAAAAGCAAACATGTTATTTAAGTAATTGCTCTTCTATAAAGAAGGGTGAAACTGGTTTTGGCAGAATGAAAAGAACTGAATTATTTTAACAGTGGAAGAAACAAAGTAACTAACCCATACCTCTCCCTGGATGCATGCTTTCCTCCTGCAATACTATTCAGTCAATTTGTTAGCTTGCTAACAAACCACAACACAACAGTCTTGAAATGCATAAATTGTAGGTTCTACTCCGGTGATCACAAACCTTTTTGCTCTTCTCTCTTCTTCCCCTTGTCTTATTTCAAGTCATCAATATTTGTCCTTCTGCTTCTCTTTATATATGTGTGTATATATATATATATCTACACACACACACACATATATATAATTTCCACCACCACCTTCCTGCCAGTTTTAGTTTTGGGATCTGCTGTTGCAGCACTCCAGAACTGCTGGGGGCATTTGCATGAAAAACAGTGGACTGGATTTATTTTATGAAAAGAGCTTCAAAATATGTCCTGGAAATGGGAAGCCTTAAAATTGCAGAACTTTCTTCTTTCTTTTTTTTTTTGTTTCTCCCTTTCTTTCTATCTAAGAGAGAGTAGAGAACCTGGCATTAATATGCACTTTGCCTGCCAATATATAATGTTTCAAGCCAAAGATCTTACAGCTTTTGGTTTCCTGCATGAAAGGGATGTGGAAACTTGACTCTCAGGTTGGAGAAAGATAATTTCAGTACAGTTTAAATTAAGATTACAGTTCAGTGATGTCTACATATTCTCTTGGAGACTGGGAACCAGACTGATTCTTTCACTGTTGAATGAAGGTATTGTCGAGGCAAGGAGGCTGGTTTGATGTTTTAACTGTATTTTTTACTTTTTTTTAAATATACCACTACTTAAGCTCACATTTAAAAAAAAAAATTACTAAACTGAAGTTTTAGCAGTGACTTGAATTAGTCATTGCTAAAAATATGAGTCGTTTTTCCATTAGTTTGCAGATTCGCTTGTTTGTTCTAGTGAGGAAACTTGCAGTTCTTTCTCTGGAAAGAGAGAAAGCTTCTAATTTTGTCTTGACTCAGATTTCCTCTGTAAGAGGAACTGTATTTCTCTGTTAGCCAGAACATGTAACTGAATTTGTTCTGCTTTCTCATACTGTTACGAGGAAAAAAAGTGAATCACTATGACTTCTGATGTGTATTCTTTGGTGGGTTGTTTTTCTTTCTTTGTTTAGCCAATCAAAAACCCTCCTTCAGGGAAGAAGTATGTTAGATGTCAATGTAACTGTCTCCTTATCTGTAAGGATACGTCTCGGAAAATAGGCTGTCCAAGACCAAACTGGTAAGAATAAAAAAGTGTAAATGTTTTGAGAGAGTTTCCTGTAAAGTTGTTCCTTGTGTTGAATATTTAAAACTGAGAGGTTCAAACCTGTACCCCTGTACATGGACACTTGCAGAACATTACTGAATTACTGCAGACACAGGTTGTGCTACTGTTAATTGTGAATTTTATTTTTTTTTTTCAGGTTAACTTTACAGAGGAATAATTGTCTTTTTATTTAGTGATAGTCTCAGATGTGTGTTTGCCAATTTAGCTACTTCATAAGGAAAAATATTATAAAAAACAGAGAAGAAAATACTTGTTTCTGGGACGTAACATTCATAATTTCTTCCAAACTTAATTATTGTAAGCACACGGATTGCACACTTTGCCTGCCTTAGAGTGGGAACTTCAGGATGAAATGTGAGAGGGAGCAGTAGGTTGGCTTCAACCCTGTCCTCCCTTCTTTGTTATGCTGAGTTTTCAGTCTCCTCTCAGCTCTTGACTTTAATTTACACATTCTTTATCAAAGAAACAAGCTTGATTGCCATAGTGAACATTCTTACCATTGGGCTTTGAGTGTTAAAGATACCACTGAGGTAGGAGTTTTTTTATTGTAAGTGGTGCAGCTCTATCAGGAGAAATTGAGATGAAGGCTAAGTCTGCAGGTACATGTTCTAATGCACCAAGAGCCCTGGTTGCCAATCTGTTGGCTATTCTGGTTTTGAAACATAGTTTGATATTTGGGACGGATTTGTTTGTTTGTTTATTTATAACTAATGCAGTGTTGAGGAGAACTTCAAAAATTATAAACATTTTCTATGTGTGAAAAAATATTCATGGGATGCTTCAGTTGTAATATACCATGTGGTTGGTAACCAAGCAGAATCAGAAACTCTATAATGTTGTTAAAATAATCCCAAAAGCATGTGTCTCGGCAGTTTTTCTATGATAGTAAACGTATTTACCTTACTATAGAAGATGAGCAAAATTGGGGTACTTTTAAATAGAGTTGGGAATATGCCCTGAATGGAAGGCTCTGGATTGAAGGAAGGCCTTCCAGAATACAGTTGTGGTTGAATGTTTAGAGAGATGCAGTGCAAGTTAAATAATGGTTTTTTTTTTTTTTTTTTTTCCCTTCCCTTTTTTCATGCTAGGAAGTCTGACACTTGTTCTGCTTTGAGTTGGTTAATTTGGGTATTGTCATTTTGGACAAACAAGTTGTATAATTAAACTAGAAATGTGACCATAAAAGCAAATACAAACTGTTTTTTAAAGTAAATTGATTGCATTTAGTCAGTCTGGGGTGGTTTTCTTTTTTAATTCATTCAAGTTGAATGGAATTTTTACTGTACAAATGTGGATTTGCTGCTTATATTGACATGGTTATCAGTAGTGTGGGAAGGAAGAGTACCTGACTTGGGAAGAACGAGGTTATGGAAGAGTCCTTACTCTTTCTACATGTTGCACGTGGGTATGTACATTCCAGGTTATGAGCTTGCCTCAGCCTGGGTATTAAGATTACATTTTCCTGAGGAGTGTTTCTGCCATATGATGGCAAGTCTTTGATCTCTACAGGGTTCTGGCTTGCATGGCTGATCTTACAGTGAAAGAAAATGTTTTGAAAACTGAAAAGGAAAACACTTTGGAGAAAGACCAAAACTGGATGCATCATCTGTTTCAGAAAGCAGATGATAGTTTAAAAGCATAAAATATTTGGTAGTGACTGAGCTAATTGCTTAAGCGCACCGTCCTTCTCTTTTGCTACCTTAATTACATGTACATCTAATGTTCTTAATGCAGTAGACGCATCATTACTCTTGGTCCAGTAATGCTGATCCCAGAAGAGCAGCCAGCTCAGCCTGCCTTGCCAGTTCAACCTGATGGAACTAGAGTGGTGTGTGGGCACTGTGGAAATACGTTTCTGGTAAGTAAAGCACGACATTCTCCTTCTCACCTCACCATGCTATCCCTCAAGCTATTTGTTGTAAGCACTTTTAAGAGCATATTGCCTCACTGTATGGCATCATTGAGGAACTAAAGCTTCTTCTGTGTTCACATTGCTATGGGTGTGTGTTCTGTATGTGGTTATCTTTACATGCATGTAAAACTTTTAACAGTCTTTCTGTGCATGTGTGGGTAAAGCTCAAAGTCAGTGATGTGAGAGTGGATGGTGCTGGCAAAAAAAGTAATGATTCCAGGTTCTGTGTAAGCTTGCAATGAGGATTATGTTCTGCAGTGGCTAAGAGAGCTGTTTGGCTGTTGCTGTATGGGCCCCTGAAAGCTGTTTGTTATAGCATTTGCCATTAGCTTATCTGTCAGTTGTTACAGAAGTGGAGATTTTGGTTTCTCTGTGAAGCTGACAGTTGACCCTGTTTTTGAAATGGATGGATGCAAGAATACTCATTTGCTGTTGAACTGTTTGTAGCCTTTTACATGGATAAGTGGCTGCCATGCTTGAATTTTGATTGCAATACACAAGTTAGCTTTAGCCTCAGCACCTAGCAGTGCGTGAATATTTGTCAGGTTTGTGAGTTACGGGAACTGGATGAATTAAGTGGTTAAGCTGAAGGATCTGAACAGTCACCAGAGTGGTGTTACGTTCATAAAAAAAAGGATTGTTTCAGGCCAGAGAACACTCAAGTGCATTTTGTGAAAGGAGAAAAGCTTAGGGCATGGCACTCCATGTTCATAGAATCCTAGAATAGTTAGGGTTGGAAAGGACCTTAAGATGATCTAGTTCCAACCCCCCTGCCATGAGCAGGGACACTACACGCTAAACCATATCACCCAAGGCTCTGTCCACCCTGGCCATGAATACTGCCAGGGTTGGAGCATTCACAACTTCCTCTATTCCAGTGCCTCGCCACCCTCACTGTAAAGAACTTCTTCCTTATATCTAATCTAAATTTCCCCTATTTAAGTTTAAAGCCATTACCCCTTGTCCTACCACTACAGTCCCTAATGAAGAGTCCCTCCCCAGCATGTTGTCTTGTATCAGCTGTGAGAGAAGGTTTTGCTTGTCATGGGCTCTGTAATGGAATAGACTTGTGCCTTCAGGCTTATGGATCAATGGGTGTGCTATAATGGCTTAACTACTCTAGTAGATAATGAATGCAGAGACCAGGAGATGACTCTTACAGCTTTTTATTTTTTTAAAGGGAAACTATGAAATAGAGGAGCTGACAAGGAGAGGTGCCTCGTGCTCACCAACAGGGAGGGGCTGGTGGGGAATGTGGTGCTCCAGGGCAGCCTTGGCTGTAGAGACCATGAGATGGTCGAGTTTGAGATCCTCAGGACAGTGAGAAGGGCATGCAGCAAACTCACTGCCCTGGATTTCAAGAAAGCAGACGTTGGCCTTTTCAGAAACCTGCTTAGTATGGTTCCATGGGATATAG
>NW_009934261.1:43360-45121 GCF_000696875.1 Nestor notabilis | reverse complement strand
TGGGAGGAGCGCCCGGGTGCGCCGGCGGAGGATGGTGCATCTTGAAGTCGTTGCTGTTAAAAAGCCTCTTCCCCCAGTTCCTGCCTGTGTCTTGCTGCCGCCCCCTGTGCTCCCCTCCTGCCTCTGATCCATACTTCCAAACCATCAGTACAGAGACACCATTCTTGCTCCTTTATTCCAGGAACTTCTTAAATCTTCCAGAAAGTCTTAAAAGTGTCACTCCCCAATATCCCCCACCCAGTCACATCCTTGTGCCCTTTTCCCTGCCCACAGCTGTTGACTGTCCCAGGGAAGGTTGGTGAGCAGTGGCTTGTGTATGATAGAGCCACCTCCTGAGAAACTGACTGACATCCTGCTTCCTTTGCTGTTTATCTTGGTGCAGCAATCTCCGTGATGATTCTTCCTACTTGCAGTGGGTGATGCCGCTGAGAAAAGTCCTGGGTGCGTCACCCAGCTTCACGTGGAAACAGCGTGAAGGTGCATCTGGTGCCAATGTGGAATATGTTGCTGCTGGGATGAGGGGCTGGAGGGGACCAGCATGTGTGGCAGTGCTGGGGGCACCTGAGACTGGCCCTCTGCAGGCAGAGTGCTGCCTGGGGGTGCCACTTGGGTGCAGGAGGGTGTGAGGCTTCACTAGGAAGCAGGAGGTTTTGAGTTTTGCTTGGGATGCACAGATGCCTCCCAGCTGGTGCTAGGTCCTGCCCCAGTCTGCTGTGAACGCAGGTGGGTTGCTGGGACCCTGAGCAGCAGCAGCAGCAGCTCCTGATTTCCACAGGCTTTAGCAGCACCATTTGCTAGAGGTGGCCCATGGGAGCCCTTAGTATCATTAGTGGCTAGGCATCAGCTCTGTATGCCAGCAGAACAGGAACAGCACCCCACTGCTGTGCCTAAAGTGGTGGTGGCCCCAAGCCATACCTGTATGGCACCCTTGCATTGCAGTCACCATTGCCCTGCCCAGGCCTGCAGATTTCCACTCGCTAAAGGAACAGTTTTGTGCCTCCGTTCCATCCCTCCACTTACTCACTGCTTACTCACCACCCAATGGCTGCTGCCTTTCCTCTCAGAGTCAGCTGCTGTTGCTCATGCAAATTGTTTGCACAGGCCTTCCTAATTTCTGAGAAGTATCTGAAAGACCACACCGCTCTCCATGTTTATTTGCAACCACTATTAACTGTTTCCTCTTCCTGCCTCAGCCACCTCGCCTCCTGCCTGGGTCAGACCCACAGAAGTGAATTCAGTTAAACTGAAAAGGGAGGGATGTTTGGGACCTGTGGGTTTCTCTTACTCAGCATCTTTTGATGGTAAATTGTGTTCCCCATCTCATTTGGGAAGCTTTAGTTTCCCTGGCCTTTGAGGACATTCAGCTCTGGCCTTCAGCTGGCTCTATCCCAGTTGTTCGATAACTGCTTGCTGCTTCATCTTCCAAATTTTCAGTGCTCCTCATATATCCCAGAGGCTTTTAAGCCATTTCGGGACTGACCTTTGAGGTGGCTGTGTGCCCCAACAGTGAGGGCTGCAGGAGACCAGGGTCTTGTCCAGGTCTCAACTGTGTTGGTGGGACCCTTGCCAACACATTGGGCAAGCTTCTTGTTCAGGGAAAAAGGACATTGTGCATCAGAAAAGTGGTGTGACATACTTGCTGAAGTTCCTATCTCTTGGTCTTGAAGAACAAACTCTTTTCTCCTTCTCCTTCTTCCTCTCCCATCCCTTCCTGGTGGGAGCAGGCTGCCAATAGGCACCCCATTGCTGCTCAGACCCTGC
>NW_009934261.1:21689-43329 GCF_000696875.1 Nestor notabilis | reverse complement strand
CGGTGCCATACGTCCCCCCGGCCCCCCCCCTGCCATGGGCACCTGGTGTGAGCACCCATGGATGCCTGGCAACCCAAGACAGCTCTTTGACTTATGGGCCAGGCTGGAGCTGAGGATGTCCCCTGTGGTCGCTGCCTGCTTCAACCCTGGGAGCTTTCCCCCAGAAGGGTGCAGGCTCAGACGTGCCTGTCCCCACTGCTTCATGGCTGGGTGCCTGTGTGGGAGCGCATGGGGAGGGGAAGGGGCCAGGGCTGGCTCAGCTGATCCCTGCCTCCAAGGGGAGGAAGCTGGGGGCGGGAGACAGATGGGTTTCCCTCTGTGGCAGAGATGGGCACGTTTCATTTCCACCCCAGCTCCTGCTGCGCACGTCAGAGAACAAGCTGCTGCTGTGGGGAAGGAAGCACAGAGAAGAGCCGGGGTGGCACGGCACAGCAGATCTGCCCGGGCAGGGGACTGACTGGCTCGCCATGGCTCTGGTTACCTCGAAGACGACGTGGGGCAGCGTGGAGGTGGCCCTGACCAGGCTCTGCAGTGTCCTGCTCTGCTGCGGCCCCATGCTGGCTGGCTGCCGCCGGGGTAGGTACTGGAGCATGGTGTGCTTGCGACACAGCCTATGTCATTCGCAGCCAGTGGAAAATGTCTATGGGCTGGGAGCTTTGTAGTTAAAAATAGCCCTGGCATCAAGGAGGCAGAAAACCCAAACCTTTTGGGTACATGCGGCTCAAGCAAGCGGAATGGTGATGATGCTTGGGGCAGAAGCAAGGTTAAAAGATGGAGAAGGGGACAGGTTGCCAGCCTGTGGTGCCAGCACCAGAGATGTGCTGTGGGCACAATTGGCTGTGGCTGGGGTTTGATGTTGAGCCTCTGGGTTTGCCAGCACCATGCCAGGTTTGGGGTTTTCTGCTCTGGCTCTCACAGTTTCAGGCTGTGCCTCCTGGTTTAGATTTGACCCTGAGGGAGCCAGGGTCCTGCATGTGCTTTTGCTTAGGACGAAATCAGGGAGGAAAAGGAGGCAGAGGGGAAGGAGTAAGTCTGGGCAGAGCAAGCAAAAGCCCTGATGAAACCATGTCCCCACCTCCTCCCAGACCATCTCTCTCTGTGGTCACTTCGGGTGTTTTCTGCCTCAAGGGTGGGTGCAGGTCTGGGAGCAGATGTTGCTTCCTGTGCTGAGAGGATGCAGGGAAACATGTAAATCCAACCTCTGCTTTCAGAAGTCCTCTAAGTGCTTCTTCTCTCATTGTTGGCAGTGGCACTGGTTAGGAAGTAAAGACCCAAACCTGCAGAATATTTTCTGTTAAATGCAAGAAACTCAGAACACTACAAAAACTACATCTCTCAGTGTGGGCACCTAGCTGTCAGTGGCTGTTTCTGAAAAGAGAAGATAAACTTCTTAACAGCAGGGACTTTTCAAACCAGTGGCAGTTTGAATCGCTTGGTCAGATAACCCATGTGAAAAATGCTTCTTCCTGCTTTTTATTGCTCTAAGCCAAAGTTAATGCAGCAGCTGCCTTATCCTGCTGGATGGAGCTGGCTGAGCTGGGACCTTGTGAGCCTGGCCCATGTTCGTGGCATCCCTGCTGCCTGGAGGGGATGAATCCACTGAGTTCACAGACAGGGAAATGTGGCAGAGCAGCAAGGGCTGGTGCTAAGGGCCAGGGAGGTGGCGGTGATGGCTCTGTGCTGGGAGCAGCTTGCAAGCCAGGTCAGGACCCCCTGGTGTAGCTGGCTGGCTGGCTGCTCACGTACATGTGGGGAGCTGGGAAGGGATGGTTATTGTAAGCTCCAGGTTTCTCTGCCCTTTCAGATGGTCTAGGGCTGGAGATGGCAAATACGGTGCCCTGGTCAGCCCATGCTGTGTCCCAGCACAGAGCAGTGGGCAGAGCTGGAGCACCCCACAGGCAGCTGGGCACACAATGGGCTGCACCACAGGGTACTGCCCCAGCCCAGTACTGAGTCCCGGGGGTCCCTCTGCTCGCTTTCAGAGGCAGCACCAGCTGGAGGGAGGATGACTCAGACATTAACACACAGTATAGATCTAAAAATAATACAACACCCAACTGTTTTCCCTGGTACAGGTATTCAGGGTTAATTTTAGGTGGCCCGGAGCACAACTTGCTCTGCTGAAACCACTTCTTGGTACAGTTACTACCCAAGGATCCTTTTTCAGCTGGCAGGCACAGACTCAGGAGGGAAGAGACAAGGGCTGATGTATCTCCCTGAGATCCAGAGTGATGCCGCAGACTGGCCCTGCATCCCTGGTTCCCAGCAGGGAGTACAGCTGTTTCTGAGACCTGTGCCTGCTGTAACCATGTCTGTGTCTTATTTCGTCTCTCCCAAACAGTGACCTTCTTCCCAGCAATGTTAACTCTCCCTGCAGGTGGCTCAGCCACCTTCTTCTGCAATATCTCCATGGAGAACGACTCCAGCTCAGAGTACAGCCTCAACTGGTACAAGGAGACCAACCATAGCCAAGCCCAAAAAATCGCTGAGATCAACCCCCAGATCAGCCAGATCAACCGCCAGATGAAGACAGAGAAGTACCTGCTCACCAACCATACTCCTGCCTTCAAGATTGAGATCCTGAACCTCCACCAGAACGACTCAGGCTCCTACTTCTGTGGACTGATCACCTTCTTTGAACCTGATAAAGTGATGGAGAGCAATAGGTCCCAGTTGGTGGTCACAGGTCAGCCTGGGGACTGAGCTGATGGGGACCTATGGTGCTTTCAGGCATGCTATAGGCCCAGGGCATAAGGCAGACACTACTCTGGTAGGGGAGGACCTGCTGTGGATCAGAGGAGCACAGCTCTGTCCTTTCCCCTCATCTTTGCATGCAGGGTTGAGGCCCAGGGAGATAGACTCTCCTTCCATATCCACACTGCGGCTGGATCTAGTCCTGAGGCCAGAGAGCTCCAGTCTGCTGGGCTGTCCCCTATGATGTTGTGGAGTGGAGCGACTCCTGACTCATGGATGGTAGCAATAGACGAACATAGGAAGCTGCTCTCTCCCACAGATGGAGGCAGGAGACCAGTGTAGGGAGCTGCCTTCACACCTGAACAGCTCTTCTGGGGATAGGGATTGTGTTTGGGATGGTGACCAGACCTGAGACCCCTCAAGCAGCTAGTGTTGGTGTAGATACTGTTGTTGCAAAACCATGCCCTGGGAGGGTGTCGTAGCTCCATGGCGTGGGAGACTGATTTTGCAACAAGATCTGCCATGCTCTTGCTTGTCAGAATGGGGGCTTTGTGAAACTGAAGGTGACCTTTTATAAAAAGGGGAAACACAGCAGAAGTCACTGTCTTTCACAACATCTGTTCCCAATGTGAGCTGATGCTGTGCTGGCCTGAGCACATGGTAGCAGTGGGTAAGCTTGTGGAAGCCGAGTCCTCTTATGGGCTCTGCCAGGCAGGGAGTCATGCTGTAGGACTGCCTGTGGGTGCAGAGCAGTGCCCTGACCCCCTGCACCCCAGGTCTCACCACCTATAATGGGAAGGAATGGGACACGGCCAAAACATCCGCCATGTCATCCTAAATTCAGGGCCTCTGGAGGGATGGCGAGGCTGTAGCAGTCTGCCTGGGACCAAGCTGTTTCAGAGAACAGCCCCCATGTTCCCCGGTTGCCTTTCACAAGGACTATAAGAGCCCATTTTACACTCCTGACCTGCTGTCTTGTTCCCACTTTTATGGGTGGCTATTGCAGCAGCCTCTGAGAAGGTGAATGCTACTGATGAGCCCGAGATGGAGGAAAGCAACCCCCCAGACTATATCAAGGCCATGCTCCTGGGGATCCTGTTGCTGGTTGGGGTGGTTGTGCTGCTGATCTTCGGCTACCTCACCATCATGAACAGGAGAGGAGGTACGATCCCCCGCAGAGGCCATGCTGTGCTGAGGGGCTGGGTTCTGGCAGGGGACCTGATGGGTGATGCTCATCCAGCAAACCCAGCTGGGACCTGGAGGCAGCCAGATGCCTGCAGCTCCCTGGGGTACATGGACTGGTTCAATGTGCTAAACTCAGCTGTGGCATGTCCCCATGGGACAGGTATCTCCATGACTAGGGGAGAAGGGTGCTTTGGGCCCTGCTTGCCCTTCATAAAGCCCCCAGACCACATGGTGTGGCTCTGCACTACTCATTAGTCTGGTGTGTTATTGCCGTATGAGTCCCTTCCATACACCTTGCCCAGGCACCTCTGGCACTTTCATCATCTCCCTGCTGTGGGCACCTGTGGAGCTTTCCCAGAGGGGACCCCTGAGGAATTGTACCCCACTAATCCCAATTAAACCCTGGGCTGATATCTCACTTGTCATTGTAATGTTCAGTGTATTAGACCCTGAGGGGAGGAGGAAGCGTGGTGCAATGATTGTGGTGTCCAGTGCTCTCATAAGACACAGGGACTGGATCAGCCCTAGATGGTCACACTGACTTGTCACACAAGCATCTTCTAACCAAACGTGTTACTTCGTAGGTGTACAGAAACCACGAAGTGAAAACAGCCCAGTGGTGAGTTTTCTGTCTCAGATGCCCTGCCGTGCTGCAGAGGAGCATCATGCCATTGCTGGCATGCAGGGCCTCCCTTTATCAGCCCTTTACAGGCTTCTTGCTTCTTCTGTCTTTTCTGATGCTGCTTGATCTTTTCTGCACAGCTACAACTGCTTTTCTGCACCTGCAGCACAGCCCATCCAAAATTAAAGTAACTGTCTGGGATAGGATGAGACCTCACTAGTTCAACCCTTGCTCAAAGCAGGCTTATCTTTAACAATGGATTGTGTTGCTGTAGAAAATGGGAGGAAATGTGCGTTGCTCCCTCCCTCTCCCCAGTACATTAAGCTAAAATTTATTTGGCTGCAGCTAGCATCTGTTTCCTCTCTTCTTTTTGCCAGGCACCTCCATGAGGACTCTGGCTCCATCTTCTCTCCAACCCCATTAGATAGCTGAAGGCAGTGAGTAGGTCCCCTTTGCTCCCTGTCTCTCTGGGCTGAGCAAACTCAGCCCCATGGTCTCCTCATGCATCCCGTGTCAGCTCAGAGAGGTGGGAAAAGGGCTCCTAGCACAACCCAGCCTTCCATGACTGGGTAAGCAGCAACCCTAACCTGCCTGCAAAGGCAGAGAGCTGAAATCACATGGCTTCAGCAGTGACCCCAAGGCTCATGGCCCAGTTTCACTGGGCAATTGCTATCACAGGTCTGTGTGCCTTTCTTCTTTGTATTGCTCTTGCCCTCCTGGAATGCTTCAGAGCTGGTTTTGGCACTTGCTGTAATAAGAGGGTTTGTGCTGGGGATGGCAGGTACCTCCAGATGATGAATCACCCCAATGGGATTTCCTTGCAGGAGGAAGAGAAGCCCCCTGTGGTGTCCGTGTCCACTGTGGACTATGGTGTGCTGGAGTTTCAGCGGGACCAGCATATCCAGGTCCCCCCTGAGACCTCACCAGTTGACCACACTGAATATGCCACCATCATCTTCCCGGAGGAGAAACCTGTCACACCAGAGCGGGGGAAGAAACACCCAGACAAGAAGATGTGGCAGCTGCAGTTCCAGCCCTGCTGAGGCCTGGGGTCCCTCCTTGCTTGAGGGGTGCAGGCAGGGATAGGCTGCCCTGGCCTCTCGCTCCCACCACAAGTTGTAGTTGGGAGAAGCCCAGTGTGCCAGGACTGGAGTGAGAGGTGCCACTGCTGGGCTTGACATTAGACAAGTCCTGCCTGTCGTGAGACCATGGCGTGGGTGCCAGGAGACATGGAAGGTCCCTGCAGGGCTCCTCATGCCACCTCTTCGTTCAGGGCAGGGAGGACAGGCTGTGGTGGAGCAGTGATGCCAATGGATCTGTCCCAAAGGTGATTTACATCATACCTCAATTTTTCTGCCTCTACCTGGTGTTCTCTGGAGTGGACATGCTGCTTCCCTCACCCAGGTCTGACCCAAGCATGACTGCAAGGAGGAAATGCTGGAGGCCAAAGCTGGAGCAGAGCCTGGGAGATGCTGCACACAGGAAACCAGAGCAGAGACTGCCTTGTGTACAGCTATTTAAAGAAGCCCTTGGGAAGCAGGCAGCTGGTTCTCCTCCTGCCTCCAGGCACTTCCCTCCTCTGCAAGGGGGGAAAATCTACACCTGTGTCCCTCCCTCCAGCAGGTGGGAGGCAGATTTGGCCCTGGGGGTAAATAAAGGGTTTCATATTAGGGGACTCTGTTACCTTGTGATGGCAGGCATGCGGGCAGCCGAGTAACATCTCTTGGCAGCATGCAGGCAAGAGCCAGGAGGCAGTAGCATCTGTTGTGGTTCCTAGGCCTCTCAGTGCCATACACAAGCTGCTCTTTATAACGCAGAGAAGCTGCCACTTTTTTTCCTCTTGCCCCTGTCTGAGCTGGTCACTGGGGTGCAGCTGCAAATGAAGTCCTCCCTTACCAGGCTCACCTGGGGGCACTTGCACAGCTCATTAGGGATGATCATCCCTACCTGTGCTAGGGGCCTGGCTGCCATCAGCCAGGGCAAAGCTTACAGCATGGTACTCCATGCAGCTTTCCTGCTCCATTTTCCCTCTTGAAAGCAATGCTGGGGCCATGCTGCCTGCCAGAAACCAGAACAGAAAGAAGTGACACTGCTTGAGAGGGGAGAAACCCTGGTAAAGTGTAGGTTTGGAGGCAGCAGAGACCTGCTGCAAGACCACAAAACCCAGAGAAGGGTCACTTGCATCTCACATTTTAGCAGCACTGTCAGCAGGTTTCATTTTCCTTTATTCCCCATAAAACCAGTGCAGCCAGCCTGGGTGCTGAGGGAAGTGGTGAGACATGACAGGCAGTGCGTCCCCTGCAGGGAGCTGGAAAGTTCCCAAGAAGCCTCCAGAGGGGACCAGACAGGACAAACATCCATGTGGGATGGATTTCACCCTTCCTCAGGGCAAGACGGTGGATATGGTGGCCCCCCTTGATAACCAGTGCCACTGAAGGCTCCCAGTAACTCCCACAGCATTCATTCATGCCAGTGCCTGGCTCAGCCTGTCAGGGTTTTCTGCAAGCAGCAACCCCACTCCTTGCCCTGATGGCTCTGGCAGAGACCTGCAGTGGCCAGCCAGGCTCGGCTCACCCAGAAAACCAAGGCAGGAGGCAGCTGCAGCAGCTGAGAAGCAAGAGCTCAGTCAGCAGTTTTGCTTTGGGCTTTCCTGTCAGAGGCGACACCAACGAAAGGATGGGTCCTGCTTCATATTTTCCATCCTGCCTCTCAGGCAGCAGAGGTGCTGGGTCTTCAGCCCTTCATGCACCCCTGGCTGCAGCTGTGGCTCCTCCAGGAGCAGTCAGGGCTGGGTCCCTTGCCCTCTTGGTGGATGGTGGTCTGCTCCCAAGCCAATGGAGGACTAGCAAAAGCATCTCCCACTGCCATTTGAGAAGGGAGAGCACCCAGCCCACAGCAGTGTCTGTGCCCTTGTGGCCCCCCAGCAGACTGGCTGCAATCTGCCCCTTGCAGGGAGAAGGCTGGGGCCCAGGGATGCTTAGAGTGAGTGGTAGGGGTGCTTTAGGCTGCCTGACACCATCTTGCATCCCTGTCTGGAGGACAGGGTTTTCAAGCATCTGTATAGGGGGTTTGATCATTTAGGAATAGTAGCTTGGGCATGCTGAAGTCACGCCTCTCGCATCCCTGTCTGGAGGACAGGGTGCTGGCAGAGACCCAAGTGACACTCTCCTGCACTGAACATGCCACTGGCTGTGCAAGCCAGAGCAGGAACAGGGCTGGGATGAGCTCTGGGTGGGATGCAGGTTTAAAGACCCTGAACCAAGTAGTATCCTGAGATGGATGACAGACTGCCTCAGCATCCTGCCTGGGGACAGGGAGTCAAGCACATTCTTGTTCAGGAGCTGCTCTTGTCTTTCCATGCAACCCAGGAGAGCAGCCACCCATGATTTTGACTCTCACTCCAGCATGGGGATAACAGCTCAGTCTTCCTGGAGCCACTTGCAGGATCTGGAGGAGGCTGTTTTGCTTCTCATCCTGAGAGGTCCCCCGTTCTGGCTTTCCTAGCGCTACCATCTCACATCTCTCCTTCCCCCTCCATATCAGAGCCCTGCTGCTTTTGCCCACCACTGCACCCATACCAGCTGGCTGCCTGCTATTTGTGACAGTTGGAAGGTTTATGCCCCTTTTCTCCACTCCAAATTAAGTAGAGACTAAACTCATTTACACTTAGGATGCTAAAGTTTGCATCAGGTTGTCTGGGGGAGCTGAACTAACACCCTAAAGTCATAGAATCATAAATTGGTTTGGGCTGGAAAGGACCTTAAGATCATCTAGTTCCAACCCCCCTGCTATGGGCAGGGACACCTCATACTAGACTGTGTTGCCTAAGGCTCTGTCCAACCTTGCCTTGAATACCACCAGGGATGGAGCATTCACCATTTCTTTGGACAACCTGTTCCAGTGCTTCACTACCCTCATAGTCCTTTGGCTTTTTGTGCCTGCACCTAGAAGAGTCTGGGCTTTGATGGGCTTGGTATGGTTTTAGGGTAGATCCTTTCCACTGCAGCTGCTTTGCTGCCTGTGGAGGGGCATGGGTGGCAGGGTTTCAATGGTCCTTGCTTTAGACTGGAGGTTTGCTGCAGGGCAGATAGGCAGACCCCACCATCTGGCTATGTTGTTTGATCCCGTTCCCTGTGGCATCGCAGCTGTGGGGGCTAATTCCTGTGCACAGGGCCATCGGCATCCCACAGAGTAAGAGCAGGGCCCCACCCTTGCCCTCAGCATCCCATTTTGGGAAGCCTGAGGCTTACAGCAGTGCAAGCAGGAGAACAACAAGGCCCTGTAAAATTAAATAGCACCTGGATCTGACTCTTCCGTGCTCTCAGGATGTGCCATCATTGGAAATGACTCCTGAAAGGCCAGAAGGGAGAGGGCATAGGTTTGTATCTGCTCACCTCATTCCTCCCAGTATCATGATGTGAGTGACAGAGGGTGCTCCTGACAGCCTCTTTCCCCATGCTTTGTTCTCACAAGCACACAGCAGCCAAACTGGAAGGTTCCACTTATTTTTTCTCTATATCACCCCAGAGTGAGCATCTCCAGCCTGGCCATGGATCCTGATGTGAAAGCACACACAAATGAACACAAAAGTGCATACACAACTCCCCATGCAAATTTGCATGCACACCCCCAGATGTGCATAGTTACCATGTACCAAATGCATGCACATCTCCGCAGACACACCACACCCAAAGGGTGTGATACTACACATGGGTGGGGTGTCATCCATGTGCAGCATCTCCTCCCATAGCAGAACCAGGGTGCAGCTGAGCAGGTGGCTGCAGGCACCAAAGCTGCTGTGTTTCCTGCATGCTCTGGTCTGGCAGTTAGAGCAGCTGCTTCTAACTGCAGACACCCAGCACTGCCACCACTGCCAGTACCAAAATGCTTTGCCAGCTCCCTGGCATGATACCTGAGCTGCAAACTCCAGAGAGCAGAGCTCATCCCCCATCCCATGCTGGGGTCCTGGTGTTGGGGAAGGGTCAGATCCTGGTGGAAGACCTCAGGGAGCTGATCCCTGTCAGTATCTGCAGAAAGCTGGAGGTGTGACTTCAGCATGCCCAAGCTACTATTCCTAAATGAGCAACCCCCCTATACAGATGCTTGAAAACCAACCTGGTTCATTATATACCCTAGCCTTGATTATAGGTGATTGGGAACAACATGTGAGCAAGCATACCTTAAAGAAACCTGAGCCCCAAAACCAGAGAACTGGGCAGGCAGATGGGCTGCTGGCAGCAGCGTCTTCAAAGAGAGCTATGCCATGGAGCAGCAAAGCATTATTCCTGCAAAATGGGACATTGCAGATGCTGGGGTGGGGAGGAGAAGGGGCAGCCAGGTTATGTGGCAGTAAGGTCACTTACAAGTAAGCACTCTCCTGGTCACTGGGAGGTCTCAGCTGTGTTTCAGCTTCGGAGAGGTTGGGCTGGAGGTACTGCAGTATTTGGCTTCCGGGTTAATAGCATGATCTGTGGGCTACTGGACAGGTTGCCTGGACCCCTAACCATGCCAGCTTGCACAGCCCTGGTGTGTCCTCAAGGGTCCAGGCCCACTGCGTCTCCTCTGTCCTGTCCCACTAATAGCCTCACCCTGTTGCCAAGCCTGCTGTAGGCTGACAGAACACTCGCATTTCCTCCTGCCACCCTCATTTTGCTTTCTTTAGTTTTGCTTTGAATCAGCTCCAGGGTTTCTCCTTCTCTCTCTTCCTCTTTTTGGTGGGATATGCTGCTCCCTTTGGTGGGATGTGGTGGTGCCAGCAGGCCAGATGCTGGTGCGGGGCTTCTGTCCGGCCCTGCCCATCCCACTGCCCTAAAGGCCAAACCCACCACCCATGGCAGAGCCTTGTTGGAAGGGGCTGAGCTTTCTCCTGATGCCTGGACGGGCCATTGTGAGGCCCAAGAGGCCATGTGGGGTGGTACCTGCACACATCTTCACATCTACCTCCTTCCTTAAATCTCTCCCCATTCCCCAGCATCCCCCTCCACCCCAGAAGTTCAGGGCAATGGGGCAATGAATCCTCTCTACAGATCAGCTTGGGCATATCCCTATTTCCAAAGGACCTGATGTCCTTTGCCTCAAATCCATCCTGAGAAAAGTGGAACCCCCTACTCCAAAGGCTTGACTGAAGACAGTCCAGCCTGGAAGGGAACCTACAGCCATCACTTGCCCCTAGAGGCAGTGGGTTTCACTGTGATGGAGTGACCACCATTCACCATCAACAGTGGCAAGGTTGGAGGGGGACAGGGGTACAGAGAGCTGTCATGGAGCTGTGTCCCAGGAGGATACAGATGCCCCATTCACTGGCTGCTTCAAGAAAGGAGAAAAAAAAGAACCTGAGAAACTCTAGATGAGTCAGCCTGCCTCGGTACCCAGAAAACCACTGGAGCAAATTAGTAAGGACACCAAGCAGTAAACACTGAGAGGGCAGTGCTGGGGCTGAGAACACAGGTTTAGCAGGAACATGTTGTGTCAAACCAATCTCATTTTCTCTTCATTAGGGCTGGGTACTGCAGGGAAAGCAGGAGCGATGCTATCTCCATGCTGCCTTACATGACATTCTTATAAGCAAATAGGGGAAATGGGAAATTCTACCACTGTGGGTGGATGGCTACCCACATGAGCTGTACGCCATGAGCAGTTATTACTAGCATGTGACAGCAGGCATATCAAACAGGGTTTTTCTGGGGAAGCATGGCTCAAATGAAGGCAACACACTATTGAGGGAGGGTGTAGGGGCCATCTGGGAGAAGGGTTAGAAATCAAATTCACCCTGATGACCTAGAGAAAAGAGCAAAAATGCCCTGAAAGAATGACTGATGGAAAAGTATTGGGCGTGTGTAGTGCAGGAAGAGATGAGGGAGGTCTTCAGAACGGGAGAAAAGCCCCAGTACGAAGCAAACAGTGAAAGGCAGAGAAGTGTTCAGAGTTACACCCTGTTGCTCGGATGGCAGAAAGAACTTTGGGAAACCTGCCTCCTCTCACACAGGCAGCGCACCCAGGGGTGGGAGCTGAAGTCAAAAATCATTTCAGGCAGTGCAAAAGCAGCAGGGAAATTACCACCTGGGCTGCATCTTGTGTTTGTCTCCTGCAGGCACCCTACGGAGCAGCCACAACCAACATGCTGATATGGAGAGGATCTGTCTCTGGCAGAGTCTGTCCAGCCCACTGTCAGCGCGCTGGGGCTATGACACGGCTTTTCCCTGGTCCGTGCCGGGCTGTGGGGAGACCTGCAGGAGCAGCTTTTGTTTCCAGGCGGGTGCCAGTAGGCGGCGAGGTGCTTGGGCAGCGCCGGGAGATGTGTGTGAAGTGGAACAGGACATAAAAGCACTTTCAGCTCCGTGGGTGGTTCTGGGAAAGTCCCTTTAGTAAAAGCGAGTCAAAGGCTTAAATAGCGGGACCAGCACCAGTCTCAGAGATGACTGCGAGGCCTTGGCACATCGTGAGTCGTGATCTGAGCTGTGTTCCCATGATGTAAGGGGGGACTGGTTTCCATCACAACTGGAATGGAGGCAGGGACCTGTCCCCACACTAGGGATGCCACCGGACCCCTGTTGAGCAGTGTGCCTGAGGGGCAGCATTTTGCCCCCTGGGATGGGCAGTGTGGGGAGTGGTGCCTGCTCCATGGGGAGCATCCTTCTGCCCTGTGGCAGTAGCCTCTGGAAGGAAAAGCTGGGCTGAAACTGCAGATTCCCCAGATGAAGTGATCTGTTTGTTTGGGTGAGTAAGAGAGTGCTAGGAGAGAGGGCTGCTTCTCCTCCTTGAGACAGCTTTAGGTGTTCAACACGTGTGGCTGCCCTAGAAGTAAAGGGGAGATGTCAAAACCTTCAACTTTTTCCTGCATTTAATCCCCCCTGCCCAGAGTAAATCTCAGCCCCTAACACAGAGGGGCCCAAGGGGATGTGCAGATGCTGCAGGGTTTTCCCTTCCAGCAGCAATAACCAGAAGCTTCCTGCCAACCTGTGGTTGCTGGGACCTATGTTCATTGCCTGCCTCCCTCTTGGGATCTGGAGGATGAGCCTGATGTACTGGTGCCTCTCAAGACCTCACAACCACTATCGCCTGCTGCTGGCAGTCACCATGCCACTCTCATGTGGACACAGGTACTGTCACCTGCATCCTCAGCAATCCCACCTCCTCAGCCAGCTCCACGGCAGGACCAGCCACTGTCCCTGCTGTCTGGGGCTCCCAGGCTTTTAGGGTGTTAAGCCAGAAGAGCTGCCACAGGGACAGGCTTTATTTGAAGGCAATGTGAAGTATTTTAAGCCTGATTCACAGATCCTTATACCCATCTTTAAACAGACGTCTGTCCTGCTGCAGACTTTAATATCCTACAGTTTTTGCTTTAAACTCTCCCTGCTTCTGGGAGCCTGAGTGGTGCTCTGGACACTCAACATGAGGGACTGCCATAACTTTCCATGGTGGCTTCATCCTCAGCAGTCACCTGGCACATTTTTCCAAGACTAGGCATTTTTTGGAGTTTCGTGCCTTTTCTGTGCATAGGATGGTCTCTGAAAGCGTCATGCTAGATGTCTCGGCTTTATAGAATCACAGAACAGCCTGGGTTGGAATGGGCCTTTAAGGTCATCTAGTCCACTCCCACTGCAGTGAGCAGGGACATCTTCAGCTAGATCAGGTTGTTTAGAGCCCCATCCAGCATGACCTTGAAAGTTTCCAGGGTTAGAGCATTCACAACTTCCTTAGGCAACTCGTGCCAGTGTTTCACTGCCCTCATTGTAGAAATTTTCTTCCCTATATCTAGCCTAAATCTACCCTCTTTTAGTTTAAAACCATTACTCCTTGTCCTATTGCTACAGGCCCTGCTAAAAAGTTTGTCCCCATCTTTCTCATAAGCCCCCTTTAAGTACTGAAAGGCCTCAATAAGGTCTCCCTGGAGCCTTCTCCAGGCTGAACAAGCCCAGCTTTCTCAGCCTGTCTTCACAGGAGAGGTGCTCCAGCCCCCTGACAATTTTTGTGGCTGTCCTCCGGTTCCTCTCCAACAGGTCCATGTCTTTCCTCCAGAACTGTATACAAGACTCCAGGTAGAGTCTCACCAGAGCAGAACAGAGGGGCAGAATCACCTCTTTCGACCTGCTGACCACACTCGTTTTGATGCAGCCCAGCATATGGTTGGCTTTCTGGGCTGCGAGTGTACACAGTGCCAGCTCATGTTCAGCTTCTTACCCACTAGTTCCCCCAAGTCTTTCCCTGTAGGGCTGCTCTCAATTTTCATGGCAAGCTGAGCTTGCCTTATCAAGCGGCAGATCTTCCTCCAACTCAAGAGCAGTTATCATTTGGCATCTTATCTAACCTGCTCCTTGTCTTGCATTGCTCTCCATGGGATGTCCTGGGGGACCTGAGCGGTAAGCTGGAGGGCAGAGGGCTGCAGGCAGCCCTGGTGCTCCCAGCTCAGAGCACACCTCGCCTTTTTCAGTTTTATGTGTGTTACTATCCTCCCCAACTTTCCACCCTGCAGTTTCATGTCAGGCCTTTTCCTGCTCAAGTTGACTAAAAGGTGTTAAAAACAGCCTGTATTTGGTGGCAGCTCTTGAGAGAGGTAAAGCCGTCAAGTCCTGTGTTTTCAGTGGGTTTCATTTCTATTATTCCTATTCTGGGCACAATCTCAGCTGGTTCACCCCCACTGCCATGATAGAGATAGGCACGGGCAGCCTGGCAGGGGATTTTCTTTCAGCCTCTGTGCCTACATATAGACAGAGCAGCATCATGAGTGCGCAGCTTCAGTGGGGGTGGGAGTTTGTGTGTGGGGCTTTGTGAAACCCTCTTTTGTCCTTGCTTTGGAGGACATTTCATCTGGTCAAGATGTGGTGTAGTGTCAGCAGAGCCTGTTGACGCAGGGATCAGGATGGGGTGTTGCTGCTCACGTGGGAGCAAAGGTTCTCCTCTCCAAGCACAAATATGATGTTCAAAGAGGATATGTTTGGGGAAAAGACTGTTGCATGCATGTATTAGTACTCAGAAGCTGCAAGCTTGAACCACAGGCTTGGTCACTGCCTCTTCCCCAGCTCCAGGTGGGACCATGAGGACCTGGCAGGACATTTTTGCAGAGAAGATTGCAGATAAATGCTTAACAGAGCCATGGACGCTTCAGAAGGATGATACCCTGCAGGTGCATGTCCTCAAGACTGGCTGGAAGGAGTTTGTGCAGGGCCGTGCTCCTGGGAGGTAGGGGGCTGCTGGCTCAGTCCCTGTTGGAGCAGGACCAGGGACAATGGGCTGCCATGGCAGACCTTTCCCTTTCTCAAAGTTTGCTTGTAGGAAAAGCTTTTTATACAAAAGGGGCAGTTTGGAGGTGGGTGACGCTGGGAGGGGTTGTCCCCTTTTGTTCCAAGCTTGGTGGGTTATTGCCAAACTGGAAAAATCATGGTAATTGGAGGGGAGGAGAGAGCAGAAGCTCCACAAGGCCAAGGGGCAACTGGTATTTGGCCAGTTTCTCCATGTTGGTGTCAAGATACAAAGAGCTCCTCCAGTGAGCAGAGGTAGTTATACCACACTTGAACCAAATCTGGGTTTGCACCCAGAGGATGAGGATGGGGAAGCCTCTGTCTGTTGGGACATGGGGCGATGCATCAGCAGCCCCTGCACCCACACCAGGCTGCAAGGTCGCACAGCAGAGAGATCTGCATTGCTGATGAGAGGCTCTATCCCAACCATTTCCACCCTAGGCAGGACCCTGGGCATCAACCAGCCACCCTGCCCAGGTGGCAGCAAACAGAGACCTTGACTGCAGCCCCCACACAGATGGTGCAAGACAAAGCGTTGTGGGTTGCACACCTTTTGATTCCTCAAGACATCTCCTCACCTGCCCTGCAGGCTCCACCCACACCTTCCTTCTATTTGTCTTCTTTTTGTTACTTCCCCGGCCCTGAAATTAATGTTGGCTTTCCGCTGAGATGTGATGAGCTGGCATGGGTGAGCGGCTGGAGCCCCAGGTAGACCAGGGCACTGATGCTTCCCACCCCAAGGACCCCTGCTCCTGGCAGTGGGGCCATGATGAGCTAACAAAGGGGACCAGGATGGTGCCACCAGTCATCCTGGCTCCTAAGATCTTTAATGCTTGGGCCAGTCCTGAGCTCACATCTGTGTTGAACTCCCCAGAGTGGCATCATGCTGTTAGGGGGAACACAGGTCAGTGTAAAGCTTGCATGAGCGAAATGAATCCATCAGACTTGGCTGCCCTGGTCCCTGCTGACTGGGTGGGAAGCCGCTGGCTCAGCACAGGGAACCTAGCATTAGCTGACCTCTTCTGTGCCCTGTCAGGTTTCAGTGCTCCCAGTACTTTCAGGAGTGGTCTTCGGCCAAAGTTCATGTCCTGTTCCATATGCACTAGTGCCAGGGCTGGGGCATGGTGTGTATGGCGAGCCTTCTGCCAGGCTTGCAGGTGGTGCCCTGGCCCCCAGCTGTAGGAGCCTGAATTCAGCCTGGAGACTGTGGAGAGGCTTCTGCACAACCTGGTGCTAAAAATCCTCAAGTATTTCTACCATGTGCGCATTCAGCCCTCTGACCTCCTGGAAGTTGTGGTGGATGTACTGGTGACAGGGCTGCATGACAGCGCCCACTGCGAGGGCTGCCAGCTCGGCATTTGCAGTGAGTCACAGCTGGCCCTGGCGTCGGACGCCTGGAAGCCCTTGATGGATGCACACAAGGCCAGGACCCATCATGCTCTTATGAGGCCTTATGCAACCCCAACCCACCACCCCACATGCTTCAACAGCAGCTTCTCCTGGAAATGCTGTTGCTGGATCGGCAGCTCCTTGGTCTGTGTTCTGGCAGTGCTCCTCTTTGTCCTGTTTTATTTCACCTACAAGTAGTGGGAGCTTGCAGAGAGGAACTGGGGTGGTTGCTAGGGAGTTGCTGGAGTGCCTGGAAAATTGAGTACCCAAGGTCAGTCCTCATTTGTGGCATATTGAGGCTTCCCCAGCTCCTGGGAGCATGGGTGCACAGTGGGGTGCCTCAGCCAGGCACCTCATCGCACAGTCTTGGGAAGCCTGGTGGGTTTGATGGTTTCTTATGGGACATTTTGCATAAGGACGACCCTCAGCTGCCCCATGCAAAGGACAAGTGTACTTGCAGGAATAAAACAAGCCTTTTCTCCTCAGTCCAAGGATGTATTTGTGCTTTTTAATTTCTCCAAAGCCTTTTTTAGGTACTTGTGAGCAGCTCGGAGGGAAGCTGAGGGCTGCCTTTACTCACCTCCTGGTGTCAGCTTCCAGGGAAGCACATTCCCATTCTCCCCTGCCTTAGGAGCTTAGGGGCACCTGGAGCTCGAGGTCTGCAGCAAAGTCATGGGGAGCTGGTGCCCATGGTCACTGGCACTGCCTCCTGTGAGCTATGTACACAGCATCTGCCCTGGTCCTGTGCATCCTGGGTGTCACCAGAGGTCAGGAGATTGCTTCATCCTCCAGAAACATCTGGGTGCTGAGCTTTTACAAGGGGACTCTTTATTAGGGAGTATCATGGAAGGACGGGGGGTAATGTTTTTAAACTGAAAAAAAGTAGATTTATATTAGATATTACTGTGAGGATGGTGAGACACTGAACAGGTTTACCAGAGAACTCGTGGATGCCCGACTTTGACAATGATGAAGATGGACATGGTAGAAAAAGATTTCATGGCTGAGTTAATGGAATAGAGATGGGCTGAAGGAAAAGCAACAACCAAACCCAGCATCACCAGTGCAGCTTGCACAGCATCAAGCCTTTACACTGCTCACCGTGGGTTTGTTTTTTTGCTGGTGTTTCTCCTTAATTTTCATATATACAACCTGCAGGCTATTGGTTAAAATAATAGAAGAAACAAGAAAACCCTGTGTGATCCAGGGGCCGTGTAGGTTTTGTTTCTTAAGCATTCTGTCCTGCTTATCCCACCAACTCTCCTCTTCCCCAGCGCCCTACCTCCCCTGCAGCCCCTGCAGCCCTGGCCAGGAAGCCAGCAGGTGGAGCTGCGAGATCTCCGGCACTGCAGTGGAAGCACTGAGACCAGTGACCGCCAGCGCTGGGACACGCCAGCATTCCCCAGATGGGGGATACCCTCCCTGCCATCCCTGTGCCCAGCTGTTTCCCTCTAGCGTGGTCCCCCCATACAATTTTCTACGTGGTTACAGTCCTGGTCTGTGGGTGGAATGGTCTCTCACTGTGATTTTCCCGTCTCAGAGCACTGGAGGTGCACACATGATGCAAAGCACGGGGTCTCAAACCTTTACAGAACCCCAGCTCTTCCTGGGGGACAGTGGTGCCACGGCAGCAGGGCTGGGGACCAGCGTGGCGCCACCATCAGGGACTTCCTCAGGAAGGAGAGTCAGCATCACCTGTCCCCCTTGGAGTGAATATCAGTGATCTCCAGACCATTTTTGGCATGGGAACAGTGGCTGAGGGAGTGCTTGGGAGCCAGAGGGTCTCGTGTCTGAATGGACCTGTCTTTCTGGAGCAGGTCTCTCCTTGCTTGGGGTGGCTGTGTCTGAGTGGCTTTGCTGTGGTGAAGGAGGCTGATCGGGCAGCCTGGACCAGCACCCTGCCCTCTTGTGTGGCTTTCTGCGCTGGGAGCAGCCTGCCCTCTCCTTGCCGGCATTATGTCATGAAGCAGAGACACGGCAAAGTTTCTTGCTGCCGCTGCCCATAGCCCTCTCCTTTCCATGCTGAGGTTTTCCCAGCCCCAGTCATCATGTCTGGCTGGCTGCAGCCTCTCCAGCCACCCTGCTGCTGAGGGGGAACTCTCTCGCCTCTGCCTGGGAAGGCAGCTCTGGTAGGAGACCACAGCCCTGTAGGGGTACTTATTTTATTGCTTGAGTCTTTCTGCTCTTTTACAATGGCAGAGTCATTCCCTGCAATGCCCTCTGCACACGCCATGTGCTCCCCCACGTGTGGCCTTGCATATATATGCTGCTTTTCCCCTGGACCCCGCCCTGCTGCTGCCAGTTTGCCTGCTTGTCTCTTCATGTTGTGCATGTATGTCTCCTCCATCATGCAGTCTTCATCCCCTCGTGTGTAGTTCTCAACCACACTTTCATTTTTGGGGTCCTTCCAGGATGCCCCTCTGATGGGCGCAACATGCAGTTGTGCCCATCTCCTACTTGTTTCTTAGTAAAATGCCCTCCCTCAAAGTGCTGCTTTTTGTGGCTCTTGGCACTTTTGGACCCCAGAGCAAACCCTGATGGCTCAGCCCCTTAGGATGGTGAATGGTGGCCAGCGCCTCAGCTAAAGTGGGGACAGTAAGCCCATTTCCAGGGCTGAAGGATGAAGGATGCTCTCTCTCCCCATGGATCCTGGGCTTGTCCCTCAGCTGTCTCCCCTGGTCCATCTCAGGTTGGGCTGTGCTGCAGCCAACTCTCGGCTCATGCCTGGCCTTCACATCTAGCCAGGGAGAGGCAAACCTCACCAAGGGGCGTTTTGCTGACCCTTCACTGCAGCCAGCCTGATAAATGGCTTTCTCCACGCCTGTCTCCCTGGAGAGAAGCTCTCACCACTCTGGCAGGTTGCGAGGTGCCAGCAAATGCAAATGGTGGTTTTTGCTCTTGCTTCTCTCCTCTGGTGACGTTTCCCAGCGCTGCCTGCAGCCAGCCGCAGTGACTGCAGGGCAGGAGGGATTTGCATTCGCACCACAGCAGTTTGGTGAGCTGGGGATGAGGGCTGGGTTGCTTTGGGGTTTTCCCGGCAGAGCTATTGACGGGAGGCACAGAAGAGTCTGTATTATGACTGATCTATTATAGTGCAGCAATAGTTTTTAACTTGCCTTGGAGCTGTCTAGGCTCAGATCCTACAGTTGGTGGTTTAATGCTCAGGGAAACATGCCCTGATCTTGACGTTTCTCTCTCCTCCCCTTCATCCCTTGGATGTCTCTGGACATGTTAGCAGACCCATGAGTAAGCGAGCCAGACCCATCACCCTTCTCTGTGCAGTCAACTCAGAGGAGCCCAGTGCTGCTATTTCAGTTCTGTGCTGTAGGAAAATAGGGATCAATAACCCATCTTTCATACACATATGTGTATGTACCCAAACACATGGTAGAAAACAGTGCCCACGGTTTCAAGCTGGATTTTCACAGCCTGTGATGCAGAGATGTCCTGCAGAGCTGTGTCCCTGTCTCAGCTCCCATCTGCCTGCTGCAGAGTCTGTGCTATGAAGATGCTCTCTCTCAATCCAACATCTAGTGTGGATGGGCTGATTCTGCACCCTTTTTAAAGCAAAACTAACATGCTTGTTATTTTTTCTGTATGTCAGCTTAACCCAGATTTAATTGCTATTCCCAGCAAACACGTTGCTGCACTCTCCTCCTGCCACTGCCCCTATCTTCAGTGAAGTGCTAAGATTATAAATAATTGAAGGGCAGAATCTCATCTTCTGCCAGCTTTTGCAATTTGTATTCCTGGATGGTCGGGGCCTGTCTCAGTCCATGAAGCTGTGTGGGCCATGGCTGAACAGCCGTCAGGGCAAGGGACAGTGTGAGAATCCCCCTGGGAGCACAGGCGCATGTGGCAGGGACTAGCAAACAACATCGACCATATTCCTCTTGGAATAAAAGCCTCAGGGCACAAATTCAGTACATATCAAAGTTTTATTTTGCTCTCAGGATGAAGGTTACACAGAACCATCCTTACGTGACATCGGATATTTTACAGAACGTAGTATCAAAAAAGACATATATATATATTTGTATATATAAAAATACCTTGCAGTTACATGACATAGCCAAGAGTACAGTTCTTAGTGTGTCTCCAAGTTTAATCTTCCTTAGGCCTTGTGCTCCTCTGCATGCTTTACAAAATGGCTGAGTGGATCATTCACTGTTGTCTCTTTCATTGCATGGCAATACCAAAGGATGTGGAGGAGGACAGGTCCAAAAAGGCTACAGGCATGCAGAGAAGACAGCAGGCAATTTTGCATGTTGGTTACAGCTATAGGAAAGCTTTGCTGGCAAGTGAAGGAGATTGTCCTCACTGAATGAAAGTCAGCTCACCTGACCTTGTTCCTTGGTGGGGTTTACTTGTTTTATAGACCATGGAGAGAGGCTGGGAATATATGAATATTTCTGGTGTGATAGGGGAGATATGAATACTTCTGGTGTGATAGGTGAGTTGGGGTCAGTCTAGAATGACTTGGACACCTGCAATAGGCCAGTAGATTCATAAACAAACACTGAATACCATCAGTAACCTGTAAATCAGCCAAACCAATGGCCTTAAAAGCAGTTAAAAGGGATAAAGTTCTTGCAAGAATGAATGCACTGCCATGCAGGACTACCCAGGACCCTCAAAAGGTGAAATTACAGGAAGGACATTTTGTCTGAAATGATTCTGCTGAAAATAAGCATTGCTTATGTAGAACAGATGTAATGCTTGTCTTGTGTGTTGGAAAACTTTCCTTAGGAGGACTGCTGTGGCTGGAAACCATTCCAAGAGCTAGACTGGAGGAAGACTGGAGAGGGCTTGAGATGATAGAGGGTTAGAGAAGTTCTAGTGGATGGAGGTGTGTGTTACAGTGAATCCAAACCCCGCTCCCTGTCCTTGTGTCTCTGTGGGACATCCATCCCACATGGTGGGATAAGGGTAGCCCATATGAGCTGGTGTTGTCTTGGCAGCCATAGCTGAAGTTTAGGGCTAATGTGGATACTTCCTCACGTCCCTGGGGCCAGGTCGACATCACCTGAGATGCCATGGGCAGGGATGTTTGTTTGCAAATAAAAATAATAGCAAACCCTCAGAGCTGTCTCATTACTCCTTCCTTGCACAGAAAAAGTGTTACACAGTGTGGGGGACCTATGAGATCCAACCCTGCCCAGTTGGGTTTTCTGCACTGTCTGTAGCCTCTGTAGCTCCTGCAGCTGTGTCTGATGGGAAGATCTGGCTGGAGAGCCTGGGTGTGGGGACAATTCTCTGCACAGCCCAAAGCTTTGGTGGCAGGAAAATGCTGCCTTCATCACTGTGCCTTTGTCCTGGCTTGGAGGGAGGCTCCCCAGGAGTGTGGGTGAGGTTTGCAGATGGGCAGCACAAGCTGAGGATGCCGGCTGAGACCTTGACCTTCTCTCCTTTCCTCCAGCTTCCTAGCAAGCATTTCCTAGGAGTGCAAGGAAAGGGATGCGGGACCTAGCAAAACAAAAGATGTGGAGTGCTGGCAAAGGCCTGGCGTGCG
>NW_009934261.1:14658-21658 GCF_000696875.1 Nestor notabilis | reverse complement strand
CTGCTTGCGAAAGACCAGAGTCTGGAGCACATTAAACAACAACAACAAAAGAAAGGGAGCTGTGGCAGCAGGCTGCTTAGTCACTCATCTCTCCAGCTCCGAGTCCAGAAATGTCCACCTCTCTGAGGAGCCTGTTTTCTTCTCCACCCAGTCCACATAGTTGGAGACTTTAGTGTACACACCATACACCTGCTTGCTGCCGCACTCCTCTGGGCCACCCCATGAGACCAGCCCTTGGGCCACCCATCTCCGGGTTCCTGGGTCCTGGATGACGAAGGCTCCTCCGCTGTCTCCCAAGCAAGTGTCCTTCCCACCTTCATAGTAGCCAGCGCAGAACATGTTCTCAGTCACACTGTAGTTCCCCGACCGTGATTCATAGCTGGTCTTACACTCTGCGTGCAGCACCACCGGCAGCTTGACATACTGCAGGATGTCGGACAGTGTCCTCATGCCCGAGCTGATGATCTCGTCCACCGTGATGTTGGGGTTGGAGATACCCCAGCCAGCCACCAGCCCCAGTGTGTTGGGGTGAGGACCCTCCAGCTCGTGCTCAAACTGGGGCAGGCAGACAGGCATGACATAGTTCCCCATGGTCACCTTCTCCTTCAGTTTGACCAGAGCAATGTCATGGTTGTAATTCTGGATGTCAAACTCCTCGTGGAGGATGATCCTCTCCACTGTCCGGTTGACAGCCTCCATCTTGTTCCTCACATCATGGAGAGCCAGGTAGACAGTGACGTGCTCCTTGGAGACCGGGATGACAGTCTTGTCTCGCCGCTGGGAGCGGAGCACGTGGGCAGCCGTCAGCACCCAGGAGTCTGAGAGCAGGGCCCCGCTGCCAAACCATTTGTCATTGGGCACTCGGGACATGTCCTCCACCACAATCAGGGCCTGCCAGGGGAAGAAGCCGGGCTCTGCGTTTCGCCCACCAATGATGCGCTTGATGATCCCAGGCAGAGGACGAGCCGGCCGGCCGCACACTGCAGGCAAAAGGGACAGGACAGTTACTGCCAGCACTTACCTAGGAAACAAATGAGAAGGAACACCCCTGTGGGTTGTGCCACATGGCTGGTTATCTTCACATCAACACACACGTGTGTCTTTTTTTTTCCATAGAGGGCAACTCTTCTCTTTTTCTCAGTGGAGAAAGCCCATCCTTCCTGCCATCTTTACGTTTTCCTGTCAGTGTGCTACAGAGCTCAGAGCAGGCTGGGCATCCCTACACTAACAGGTCTTTGCAGTTAGTGCAGAAAAGGACCACATCTGTCCTCTGGAAGGGTTTTCCTTCCTAAAGGCAGCCCCAGCTCCTTTTGTGTCTTCCTTTGCCTGGTGGAACCATTTCTAGTGGCGAGAGTTTGCCCTCTGGAAAAGGAGTGGAAAACGGGAGTGAGCTGTTGCCCACTGGAAATGAATATGGACAGTCAGAACTGTGTATAGCACACTACAGAGCCTTGGAGGCTTTCATCCAGGCTGTACCAGACTTCCTAACTCTGAGGTCAGGCATGAATTCAGCAAAATGCATGAGCCAGGGTGGGTCTTCAAGCATGTTAACAGGTATCAGCCCATAGTCTTGGTTTACATCTGTGATCTGTGTTCCAGATGGGGGCGTGGTGCTACCACCTTCCTCAAGAAAGGGCAAGTGGAGGGATCCTTCTGCTATCTGAAAGACCTGGCAGATACTATGATTTCTGCCAAGCCTGGATTGCAGTAAAACAGGGCTGTACTTAAGGGTTGTACACTTGGGCTGGTAGGTGGAACAAGGAGATGGCTTGAGGGCTAGCAATTCCTCACTGTGCAGTTCAGTTTCTGGAGGGATTAGGCTGGATACACACCACTTCAGAAGCAGAAAGGCCAAATGAGTAATTCTGCATCCTCAGTATGCTTTTCCCAGACCATTCAGCCCCTTGCCTGGCTCTTGCTCAGTGCGCCAAGAAACCCAGTGGAACATCATTTGGAGGATGTTGCCTGGATGAAGCCTGACATCAGCCCAGCCTCACCCCTCACTCTAAGACCTCTCATAAGATCTGTGGTCTCATGGCCATGGCATTTGCCCTCCCAGAGGAGCTGTGGCTGGGGAAGGCTTTGCTGTGGGATGTTGCCTAGCGCCTGGGCTTTACTCTTGCATCTCAAGTCCTAACAGTTCTAGCAGCCAAACCAGCATCCCTCTACTCAGCTCCTCAACAGATCCAGAATCAATATTTGAGGAACCCTGATTTGCTGCCTCCAGAAGCTTTATCCAGCTTGCCCTTCTATAGCTGGGAGAGGCTTGAATTGCAGCAGCTCAGGTGTTAGTCTCATCCCTCAATGTCTGCAAGGGGAACCCGTATCTTCTGTGGAAAGTGCCAGGACTCTGCCCCAATGCACTCTGTGCTGCAAGGGGAGGATGAAAAGCCCCACAGAAAGATGGGACTGGGGCTGGCAGTCAACCCTGCAACCAGGGCAGGAACACCAGGAGTTGCTAACATGGATTTGTTGTGGCTGTGGTCTGCTGCTACAGACTCCAGGAGGAAGGGAGCATGGTGAGTGTCTCTGCATGTGCTCCACTCCCCTGCCTTTCCCAGTGCTGCAAGGAATAGAAAATGTGCTCAGGCAAATAATTCCTGCGTCCCAGCCCAGCTGGTCTGCTGCACTGAAGCTTATGGCTGTCCCAGGAAGATGATTTTAGAGGAAGTGTGTCCAGCCAAATATTTATTCTCTTAAATTACATATCAGAAATGCTGACCAGGCTGCAAATACTCCCACTAATGGCAGAGGCAGGCGCAGAGTGGCCTGGAAGAAGAGTTGCTATTGACGGGGAGGTGGCGTGAGACATGGGGAAGATCTGAAGAGCAGCTGGCCAGCTGCAGCCTGCAGATCCCAATCTCAGGAGAGCGTCACCCTCTCTCTGGGATTTTCCATTTTCCCGAAGTCTCTTTGACTTCTGTCACTAATCAGGAGGCCTGGAAATGGCCCATGAAAGCAGCTATGGCCCCAAAAGATGTCCCCATATGCTCCCAACTCAAATTAGTTCAGGCTGAAACATCAAGGAGAGATGAAGGGAGCAGCCACCACAACAAAAGCAGCCGCAGCCCTGGTCTCAGACCTCCATGAGATGTAGGGAATCTGAGGAGGTCCCTCCTCTGGCCTTGCAGTTGCTATGTGTGGCCAAAGAGCAGATACCCTCCATGGGGCTGAGCCACCTCCCCAAGCCCGGGGTGGTTGTGGCTGCAGCAGATCCAAGGCAACCGGGTCCCTGAAGCTCTCTGGAGAGCTGTTCCTGCACATCAGACTACAACCGCACCCAGGGCTGCTTCCAGCCCCCCCGGCTGGCAGCCAGAGCTGGCCCCATGCTTGGCTATGGCCAGCCAACATCCCAGGGGCTTTTGTTTAATCCCGAATGGGCGCCTGGCCTGGAAACTTGCTGGCTGCAAACATTTCTGCTACTGCTCAAAGGTTTGGGACTTTTCCTTCCCTGCAAAGCGGCTGGGTTTTTGTGCAAGGCTTGGAGAGGTGCTAATTGCTTCAGCATGTGGACACACTGCTAATGGGAGCTGACAGCCAGCGGTGCTGGGCAGGTAATGCTCTGTCCTCGGCTGGAGCCATCTCCAGTGATACTAGGGGTTCAACATGGCCAAGGACTCTGCCCCAGGGCTGCTGGCTTCCTTGACTGCTGGAGCGGGGAGCCTGGGGTGCCCTGACAGCTGGGATGGCTATGAGCCACTACTGCCCTATACTGCCAGAGAGACATGCCCTCATCACTGCTGCCTAGTACCATCACTACACCCTGACCTTCTGGGCCAGCTGGGATAGCAGAAGGCTTCTGACCCCACCATGTTCCTGGCCATACATTGCAGCAGTTGTGTGTATATACCTAAGGCATTTTGCATTGTCACCAGGGAGCAACGTCCCTGCCTAGAGAAACAATAGGTCACATCAGGTATGGAGGCATCCTCTGATGGCACATCCCTGCTTTGCATCCCTTGCCATGGGATCCGGCCACCTCAGCGCTAGTACCTGGTTGGCAGGATGGCAGCTTGATCCCCAGCTCTTCACTCCTCCATACTCCTGATGCATCACACGTGTAGGTGGCTGGAAGAGAGCAAAGTATTAGCTGGGCTGTGGCTCTGGCATGATGGGCTGTCTTCTGCAAGGAGGAGATGTTGCCCAGCTATCAGGATCCTTTGAAGCCTTTTCCAGAGCAGAAGGTGACCTCCCTTTTTCACTCTCTTTGCTCCATTCCCTGAGGGACCCTGGCAGCCCTGCCTCCATGCAGTGGACATGCCACATCCTCAGTTTCATTGCCCTGAATTGTCTGGAGGGCTGTGCTGTGCCCTCAGCCTTGGCTGGCAGTGCCACCCCAGTGATGCTGCCAGTGTCTGTTCTGCTAATGCATGCAGGATGCTGGGACCAGATGCATGGGGCCAGGAGGTATTCAGGTAGTATATAAACAGTGAGACAGGAATGTGAGGAGTTCCTTTGGCTTTTCTTGCTGAGGGAAGAAGAAGAGCTGGCTCTGAAAGGTATTGATGCCTTGGGTGCTTGGCAAAGCACCTTGTGGAGTCTCTGTGGTTGTGGACCAGGGATGAAGGGGGAAAACTGCCACGATCCCACTGTTCAACTTTGGCTATGCTGGACACTTGTGTGCTGGGATGAGGAGCCTTGTGGAGCCCTATCTGAGACTGCTGGCCCTGGTGCTCTCTGCAGCAGCAGCTTCTTTCAGAGACACATATGCTGCAGAGAGCAGATGGCAGGATAAGAAGGCAGAGTGTGGAAGAACAATCACACTGCTCTGCCGAGGCTGTGAAAAACGCAAAGCACCAGGCAGTGCTAACTCCATCCTACCTTGTTGCAGTGCAGGATGTGACCAGTCTCACAATCCCGGCACTGCAGACACAGGGTACAATGTGGGTAGGCTACATCCACAGCCTGCTGCTTGCAGAGCATCCTGGAGAGGCGATCCCAAGCTCCCCCCGCTTGCAAACACACGCATGCATGGCCACGCGCCCCTCCACACTGTGCCATGGGGATGCAGCCCAGCCCCACTGCTCACCGGTGCTGTTGGGGGCCATGTGGTAGTAGGGATGCTGGCAGTGGTACTGGATGGTTGCTCGGTAGGTGGTCAGGTTGTTCCTGGAGGAGAAGGTGGCAAAGCCATGCTCCAGCTCCGGCGGCGCTTTGCAGTCAGCAACTGAAAGCCAACAGAGAAGTGGGGTTGAGCCCTGTGCTGTTTCTTGGGTGCCCAGTTAGCTAGTGGGCAGTAATACTGGACTTTGGCATGTGATAGTGGTCCTATGGGGCAGAATGAGGGCCTGTATAATCCTGTATCTCTTTTCTCTAGGGCACTTTAGTGGGCACAGCCTGATGTGGGCACAGCCTGACATGGTCTCAGATGTCAGCAGGAGGCTATCCCCAGCCAGAGCAGCCTGGCCACTGAAACCCCAACACAGCCACCCTGCAAAGACAGGGCATGCAGGCAGCAGTGCTGAATACAACCAGCACATCTCACCCACAGGCTGTATGGCCAACACCACTCACAATGGTGGAGAACCCAGTGACTCTCCTGTGCACTTCATTTAGTGCAAGATTTCTCTCTGCTATACTTCCGAGAAGGGAAGAAACCTGCTGTGGCAGGTGAGATCCATTGAGAGATGGTCCCAGAGTATGTCATTGCATCCCTTGGCTGTTGGCGGGGAAAACCAGGCACTGATGCATTAACTTATGCCATGCATCAGGGGAGCTCCCTTATGCACAAGGCTTTGCTGAGTGCATGGCCACATCCCTCCTGCTCTGGGTCTTGCTCACCATTCAGTGTTGATAAGCATTTACAGATCAGGCTAAGCAACCCATCGTCCTGACTGTCCTGCAATGGCAGGGAATGAAGGACGCCGAGAGTGTCTGAGCTGGCCTGGGAAGCCAGTAGGTGCTGCTGAAACACCACCTGCTCCATCCACTGGGATATAAGCAAGGTTGGCTCTGTTTCACCCATCTCTGGTGTGGGCTCAGGGTATGATGGAGAAGGTTGCTGTTGCCCTTCCCCATGGCCTGTCCATGGTCCCCTTTCTCCCCCAGACCTCTCACAGTGCCCTGCCCTGCCCAGCCTCTACTTGCAGCTTGTCCCCTGAACTAGGCTTGTGCCACTCACCCCAGGAAGGAACCAGGGCTGGGAGGTGGTTCGTCTGCCAGAGCCATGGCAACTGCAGGTCCCTGCCTACCATGTGGGCAGTTCACAGCACACCCAGGTGATGCTGTGAAACCTCCCTCTGCCCTGTCCTGGGGAACCTGCCCCACCGGAGGTCAGGAACTGGGGTCTGATCCTGCTGGGACATGTGGTGCTGTGGAGATGGATTCTGCCTCATTTAAGATGAGAGGTTGAGTAGGGGATGGGTGACTGCAGAAAGCAGGTTCATGGGTCTTCATGTGCTCCAGGATGGGAAGCGGGAAGGACAGGACCCAAACTCCTCACACAGTGGTCCAGGCTAACGAAGAGAGAATTCGCTAGCAGCAGTATCTGGAGCAGGGACATGTACTGATGCTCAGGGTTGCCTAATTGGTTGGGTGAAACAAAACTCTGGAGCTTGCTGTTCACCAGGATCCCCTCCACCCGCTATAGGGACAGCAGGGGTGTGTGGGTGCAGCCAGGTTAGGTGGAAGCTCAGGGCACTTGTGCCTTGCAGAGGGGCAGAGGAGGGGACACAGACCCCTCTCTAGACCTGGGTGTCCCTAGCTGACCTTGAGCTTTCCTGCTCAATTCCCATGGTGCTTGTGTGCAGAGTGTTCCTGTGCCATGGTACCAGAAACTGTGGAACATTTATAAGGCACTGGGGGGTGCTGGGACTTGCAGAAAGGAGGGAATGGATACTGGGGGTCCAGCCTGGCTTACACACATGCTCTGGGGTCGTTTATAGCTGCAGGGCAGCATTCATTGGCCTGCACAGCACATACCCTCCCTTTGTGTCCCCCAGGCCTGTGGCAAGCCTGATGCCTGGAGAATGGGCTCTTGCACAGAGGTGTTACTCCAGCA
>NW_009934261.1:344-14627 GCF_000696875.1 Nestor notabilis | reverse complement strand
TGTGACTCCAGCGCTGTCCTGTGTCCTTCTGAAAGGGTGAGCAGAGGGGGTTTGTGCCATGCACTTTTCCAGACTTTTCCCTCAGGAAAGCAGCCATTTAGTTCCTACAATCTGTGTAACTGTAGGAACAGAGATCACATTCCAGTGAAGCCTCTGATGCCTCGGGGAGTCAAGGGTGCATGCCCCTGGCTCCTGGGGACATGAACGGGACCAGACACAAAGCTCTGACCTCTCTCAGCTATAATCAGCTTGAGGCCAGACTGTCTTCACCTCCGCTGGGCCAGCACTGGGGAGCAAAGGGGAAGCAGAGGAGCATCCATCCCCCTGTGCTGTAGCCAGGGCTCGATGCCTACAGGAAAGGGCTGGTGATGCCAACTCATCCTCCAGACCTCCTTGCCCGGAGGGCTTGAAAGGCACCAGGACTCTTGGAGAGAAAAGAAGAAGGAGTGTTTCTTATTTGTGATGCTGGGCCAGGGAGGAAGGGCAGCCAGGGAGGAAGGGCAGCAGGAGGCTGAATCCAAACAAGCAACCAACCAACCAGGCAGCCATGCCGCACTCCTTTTGCAGCCGCTGCCTTGAGGGGGGAGCCAAGCTGGCTGATGCATCTGAGTGGAGAGGGAGGGATGCAGAGGACGTGCTGGGAGGTGGCGGCAGCACACAGTCCCCAGGCAGTGGTGCTGGGGCTGGGCAGACAGCCTTCCTGTGGGGTGGTGTGACATCAGAGAAGGAGGGATCAGCTCCAAATTTCCTTCCCCCTTCTCGAGACGGAGTTAAGAAAGCACCAGACACGGGGGGGTTAAGAGTGCCATGCCAGTTAGACAAGGACAAGCCACAGAGATGGGTTTGGCAGCCAGACCAGGGGCAAAGGGGGCATGCCCATGACCTGGGTACCGGATAGGTCAGGGAGACATTGAGACAGGCTGCCCACTGGGGTGGCACAGCCGGCACCAGCCTCACGCAGCCACTTGCTCCGAGCCGGCTCTTCCCTCTGTCTGGTTGTCGGCTCTATCTGCAGCTGCACCGAAAGCAGAGGGGAAGGAGGAGAGCAGAGAGAAAGCCCAATTAGTAGATGAGCGGAGAGAGGCATGCAGGAAACCCAGCCCCCAAAACACCAGAAATTGTTAAAGAGTGCCCAGCAAGCTGTGCCAGCATGCTGTGGGTGCTGGTGGAGCCAGGGCTGTGCCGGGGACCTACTTGCTCTGCTTGTCCAGGGCAGCTTGGGGACAGGGGCTGGGAGAGGCTGTCACGGGTTTGTGTTTAGACTCGCCAGGCCACGGAGATGGATTTTATTCACCTTGGCTGAGAAGTTTTCTATTTTCTGCATTGCTTTCTAAAACTGTTTTTGCTTGTGCCCTGCCTTTCCCACACATCCTGGGGAGGTGGGAGGCATTGCACTTTGGAGGCCTGAATTGCCCATTTAGCGGCTTCTTGGGTTTCCCCAAACGGTCCTAGAAATTTAGTGTAGTAAGTCATACCACACAAGCCCGTCTGGAGAAATGCAGGTAATCATTTCAATTTTCTCAAAAAAACCCCAAAACCAACCCCAAAAACTTCCTGGGATTAAACATATTTGTTCTTTTTTTCTGGTCAACGCCAATTTTCATCTGGTAACTGTTCAAGCTGGGTAAAAACAATGAGAGACTGTGGTAGTGAGAGTTGTAGGAGTGGGGATTTCCTTGGTAGGGCAGGGGCATCTCTGCCCCTGCAGAGATCTGCAGGATCTCTGATCCTGCAATTTCTAGGGAGACTTTTCAGATACAAATTGATTTAGTAGGTCTGAGAACCTCGCAATTTTCATTTTGGATGAGAAAACATTAATTAAAACTCCAGAAATGCTCTTCTAAGGTAAGATCCACAATATCATTGAAGAAAAAGGATCTGCTCAGATGAGGAGAGCCTGGATCCCAACATCCCTTTAGAGCATCTCATCCTGCCTCCCCTGGAAGGTCTTGGGACCTTCTCTGAGTGTGTTTGCTGCTTTTCTCCTCTCTGGGACAGCCCTACAGCATGCTGAGCAGTAGTGAGTGCCTTCCTGAGGGCTGGGGCTGTTTGGGGGAAAGGAAAAACGTTTATCGGGTACATCTTCCAAGCCTGAGCAGAGAGAGGAGATGGGTTAGATGAAAGAAGAGATGATGCAAATCATCACCTGTCCTTTCAAATGGCATCTCCTTTCTTCTTTCCTTTTCTCCTATTTTTAAGGTTTGCAAATATTTGGGCAACTTTTCTCTTCCCTTTCACATAGCTGAGCAGCACCCAGTTTAGGCTAATGCCCGGGACCTTTCTAATGCCCTAAGTCTTAGTAGCCTCCATTGGGAAGGAAATTTGTACCAGGAATTAGATTATGCCAAGTTATGTCAGATTTATTCAACAGACCCAGCTCTCAAGAGCCGGGCTTGCTCTTTCTTTGACAGGGAGACAGCCAAGCGACTCACAAATCAAGTTATATGAGTAATCTAAATAAAAGCACCAACCTCCCGCTTGTGGCATTTGGAGCGAGCCCCGCTGTTATCCAAGAATGAGCCAAAAGAGCTTTTCAGAGTTACGTAGCCTCTCTGGCTGGGTTTGTGTCTCTGAGTAAGGAACTCCTCTCTGGCAAGGCAGCTCCCTTTAGCATGAAATTATTTCAGCAGAAGAAGGACATTGGCAGGGTGGGGAAGGGTGTTCTTACTTTTGCAGATAGGGATCTTGTTACTCCATGTCCCGTCCTTTAGACACTCAATCTGGAAGGAGTCACTTTCCAGGTTATCCTGTGCAGAAGATGTCAGCAAAAAAATTGCCATCAACGTACAAGGCAAGAAAATTAACCTCTCTGTAAAAAGCCAATTTCTTGGTGTTTTAATGAAGCTATATCCAGACCAGTCTGGAGGAGGACTTTTCTAGCTCAATATTGCAATAAAATCATAATGAGAATCTTGAAAAGTTTTCTTGCTGCCAGCATCTCAATGCAAAAATAACCCTGGAGTCATTTATTCCTGTCCTAGGTGCTGGGATGGGTAAGGAGGCAGCTCTGCATGAAGGATGAGGCTGGGAGAAGATCAGAGAAATATCCAGCTCCATGTTGGAAATCAAAGCAGGCTACTGGTTTGGAGGGAAGACAGCCACCCCGTGAGTCACTCACACTCCCCGTGGCTCTCAGCTGTTTCCCAGGGAGGGCCTGCCAAAATCCCAGCCCCCTTGACTAGCTGAAGCTGTCCCAAAGTCCCAGAGAACCTCCTGGTCTGTGGAGGCTGGCCTTTGCAGGGCTGCCCAGGAAGCTGAGCCAGAACCTGCCGAGGTGAGGAGCGGGCACAGTCCTGGCAGCTCCCCTGGGGCTTTTACTGACTTCTTCTCTGGAAGACTTGCCAAGCCTGGCATCCTGTGAGCTTGCCGGCTCTGGAGAGATTCTGGAAAGTGGCTTGGGAAGGTGCCATCTCCTCTTTTCCTTTGGAAAGGAAAGTTGGTGGCTCTCAGAGGAGGCTTTTTCCTTGCCCCTGGGAATGGGGTAAGGATTGTATGTGGATTATGTTCATTCTCCCAGGGATGCAATGGCTCTGGAAGGAAGGATTCCACCCTTTCCTACCCACGTGCCCAGCTCAACACTGTCACTCCATACCTTCAGTACTTTGTATCCGGTATTGCAGCTGATGACAACCTGGTCTTTGAAGGTGTACTTGGCTTGGGAAGGCTCAATTTTCCCATTGATCGGTGGTTGCACCAGTGGGCATGGGTTCCCTTTGAACAAAAAGCAAATGAAGAAAAACAAAATTCAGCTGAATCAATGGCAAGAAGGTGGAGTCCCAGCTCTGCCACCAGTTCACTTAGCATGGTCTGAGCATCCCTGCCCTGCTCTTGCTATTAGCCTACACTGGCTTGGCTCAGCCAGACTCTTCTCCTGGAAGGAGCGGAGGCTCCAAATCATTCCTCCAGTATGTAATACCATGCCTTTGGGCATTGCAAAACCCAAATTATTAGCCCAAATATTAGCTGGGAGCTAATAACCGTAGCTTGTGCAATTAGCCTGCCCAAAACTGCTCTGCTTTGCAATGTGGTCTTGTTTCAGGGCTCATCTTGAGCAGGGAAAAAAGTAGAAAGGAGGCTCCATGATATTTTATTCCTCTCCTCATGTGATTTCTGGAACAGACTCTTTCTGGAGATGGGATCAAGAACCACCAAACTCATGTTCTCCACCTGCAGGCTTTATAAAGCCCTTAACATTGCCCAAGCCCAGCAAACAGAGGAAAGCAATCAGGAGTTACCAATTGCTGTGTATGACAGCTTCCAGCCCCTATTCTCTCCCGAGTTGTCACTGTGGAAAAGGATTTGAACACTGTTGGTTTGGGTTTCAATGCGTCCTGGAGACTTCTCTCCACAGAAAGGGCCAAACTCCCTATTTCCAGCTTTGATCTGCCAACACAAAGAAAAATGGGTGGTTTGAGTGGGATCTTTGATCCCTGAGGGCTGCTTCACCCTGAGGCTGGCTAAGGGATGGGGCTGTGGTGGTTCAGTGGGGCTTCAGCACCATGTGTTGGGGGGATGTGAATTGAAAGAGGGTCACTATTGGCTGAGAGGGTCAAAATCAGATGTGATAGGAGACAAGGGATCAATTGAGCACAGAGTTCCTGTTGGCTTCATCACCCTTGTTTAGATAAGGGTGATTTCGGTCCCATCACTGGGTCACTGGGGAAGTGACAGGAGTGTGGGGTGGGAGGAGTGTGCAGAGCCCAGCTCACCTTGATGTAGTCATAAGGACAGGTCACCTCAGGGTGGTCTTCCACATCAAAGCTGTCTTCGAAGTTCATGGTAATGAAGAAACCCTCCTCCAGCTCGATACGGTACAGGCAGTCTGAGCTCTTGGGGTAGGGGCTGGGAAAGTCAGCGCTGGTGACCACCCCGCTCCTCTGGGTGTACAGGTTGTCACTGCACTCCACTGAAACACATCCAGGGCTCTCTCAGGACCCTGCCAGCCACATCCCAGCCCTGATCATACTCTGCAGCCCTTGCAGTGGAGTGGGGCCTGCTGGACTCAAATACGGGACTATGCAAGGGGGACCTCACAGCCAATCTCCAGATATGCGTGTGGCATAGAAGTCTTGAGCTGAGAGGTAATCCCAGATAATCTACATGATGCAGATTCAGAGCAGAGACTAAACCTTCTAATGTCTCTGACTTGAGAAGCAGAGTCCATGGGAGAAACCACATCTGCTTCCCATGCAAGAGGACTGCACACCTTAGGCACTCCCCAGTCCCAGGCTATTGGTGTGTAGGGGAAGAGGCAACTCATCTGCTCTGGCAGAAAAAGGGGTCAGTTTTGCCTGTGTTTGGCAGGTTTGTTGCCCGCTCAGGGACCCCTCTGTATGATCATCCCCATGTCTGAGCTGTGCCTAGGTGGTACCTTTGCAGGTCCTGTTGTCGGAGTGGAGGATGTAGCCAAACCTGCAGGAGCAGTAGTACCCGCCGATGTAGTTGTGGCAGTAGTGGTCACAAGCCAGCTCCTCATCACTTTTCTCCAGGCACTCATCCACATCTAGGATGGAGATAACAGAGAAGGGAGGTCACCCTGCAGCCCTCCACATGTCATTCCTTGTGGGGACATTTGCCACAATACCAGAAAGTTAGTTGTCCCATGTGGTGGGTCACACGAGCACTCAGTGAGTTCCATATGGCCCAAGGGCTGCATATAAGGACTTCTCTTGCTAGGGTCCCCAGGGCAGGCCTGGGATAAGATCCTAGCAAATTTATTTTGTCACCCTAACAAGCAGATCCTGCAAGCTGAACTGCTGCTTACCCACGGCAGTGTAATGGGCATCAAAGCCGGTGAAGCGTTCCTCATTGGAGAAGTCCGACCTGAAAGTGAGCCCCATGTAGGGCCCTGGGGACAGGATCACTTGCTGGCCAGGAGCCTGCTCTGTGTCTGTGGTCTCCCTGCCGCAGAAGGTTGCCAGCTCCTGGTCCTCAGCTTCAATCTGTTAGCATAAAGAACGGGTGAGTGCTTTGCAGGACTTGGGTGTCTGCAAGTCCAGAGAGCTTTCCTGAGGGAGGTCAGGCTTGGAGTCATGCTCAACACGTGATACCTCACATCTCTGTGCTTCCCCAGCCTGTTCCCTGCCAGGACTCAGCAGTATCTCGGTGGGGCAGGCTGCCCATCCAGCAGCCTTTGATGGCCAAAGCCTAAGGATGCAGCTCTGGGCCCCTGTGTGCCCTGTCCTGCTCAGCCTTGTGCTGCATTGGCCCTTTGGAACAGCAGTTTCCAGCCATTCCCGCTGCATTCAACTCACCTTTTGCAGCCAAGCAGGGGCTCAGGACTGCCTGCTCTGCCCAGAGCTTCTGAAGCAGATGCTGAGAGCAGGCAGCATCTGGGATGTAAGGAAGAGCTGGATGCAGGGAGGAAGCCTGTTTGGGAAGTGGGGTGAGGACATAGGCAGATGGTGGGAAGAAGGGATGTGAAAATCAGCCCTGAGTGTCATTCCCACTCAGAGCTATTGGCACCTGAGACGTGCCCCGTCACCTCCTCCCTTGGCCCAAACACTGATCTGGGCAGCAGCATCTTCATGAAGGCTGTGCTGCTGGGAGGGTGCTGGGACCCCAGAGAAGCCCCTGCCCATTGGTTTTGTGTCAGCTTAAAGCAGGAGCTGTAATTTGGAGGATGTTTCTGTCTCCTGGGCTGGCTTGGACCAGCTGGGTCCTGACCCTTACACTGAGGGTCCCTGCCTAGATGCAGGCCTCCTTTGGACTCTGGGCCACACACTTCGGGGGCTACAGGAGGGCACCAATGAGCCAGTGTGTCATGTTGTCATGTCATCATGCTCACTAGTGTCTATGTGCATTTCTTTAAAGTACAGCCTCACCTGTGCCTTAAAGCACTGTAATCCCTGCAGAAAACCCTCTGGTTTTCCCTGGAAACCCCCTCTCCTCCTTTTTCTTTGTCATTTTCTTCAGGACCATTTCAGCATTGACCCAAACTCATTCAGTACATCTCATCTCCAGCCCGTCTCAACCATAACCTCCCCCAGCTGGTTCCCAGCATCCTGCCTGCTTTCCCCCAGGAGATATGAATATGAATAACCCCTCGTCTGAGGAATGCTATGAACACCACCATGGCAGCCTGCTGCCTCTGGTGCCAAGCCAATGTTATTGAGGCCATGATGAAGTGTGCAGCCCCCTAGCACATGCCTGGGGAAAACAGTCGCCTGCTCTGGGACCCATCGATCCCAGAAGTGCTGAAATACCATCCCCAGCTTGCATGGCCTCGGAGAGGCAAGACCCTCCTCTGGCTGCATCCCTGTCTCCTGGAGACCCTAGGGATGCGCTGGCTGGGGAGGGGCTGGGGCTGAAAGGGAAATTTCCCAGGGCTGAACAAGCAGGAGGAAACTCGCTCACACCAGGGAAAGCCAACATGGAAATGGCAACTCAGCATGCCTTGACATTGCCTCCAGATATTTTCCATCCCCTCATACAAGCTGGAGCTGGCCAGAAAAGAGAGAGACTTTCCGATGATAAATTTCGAGAATTTGGAGAAAAAACATTCGCCTGCACTGGGACAAAAAACCAATTGAATTTTCATTTTTTTGTGTGAAACAGTATTCTGGGGAAAAAAAAGGAAAACAAGTAATTTGGGATCCATCTGGTTTCAATCCCTTTGAAATATATTGTGGTGCTTTAGAATCTCTTTTAAATCTGAAAGAAAGCTTGTTTTGAAATGAAATAGTGTTTCAGACTGACAAACAGGAGCGCCATCACTAAAATCAAAGGAAAACGGCATTTGGCCCCATCACGCAGTCTTGGCTGTGCAAGCACGCGGCACACAGCCTTTTGTGCAGAAAGTGCTTTTTCTTAAGGCAAGCTGTGGGAAGAAGCAATTTCCAGCCAGTTCCTCCATGCCGGGCTGGTGGCTGTCACCTCTGCAGGGACACATGAATCATCATGTGGGCTCCCATCCCTCTCCTCTAGCCCCAGCTAGTGCAGGACGTGCAGCGCAGCATCACTGAGGCACAGCAAAACCTGCCTTGGTGCCCCATATCTTGGCCTAAGGATGCTCCTGCCATGGGGCCAGATCAACATTGCTCCCAGCATCCCTGGGTACAGCCCCGGAGTGGCATGATGAGGCCCTGGAGCTGTGGTCTCCTTGCTGAAGGTATCCAAGGCCCCTTATCTATGACGGGTCCCATGCCCCGAGCCACAGGGAGCGGAGACAGCTCTCCAGCAGTAAACTAAACAGAGAGGTCATCATCCCTGGTTAATATTTGCTGCTTCTGCTGAGGACTGTATACTTTTTCATAGATCATTTACATCCAGCGAGCAGGCTGGTAATTAAATCCTGGTTGTTTGTTTGGAGTTTCTCCCTCTCGGGTCATGATGTCGACGTTTTCACTAGAGAAGATATGTCCCTGAGGGAAATATCAATTGCCGCAGTGAAATTCCCTGTAAAAATACACTGAAAGAATCCTCCTTTGAAAAATAAAATATAGTGACACTCTCGTGCCTTAAATTTACCCTTGCCACTGCCTCTTGCCATCTGCCCTGTTTCTGCTTGCCTTCTTATTCCCTTGCTAAGATTTCTGACCCTCTGGAGGGAGGCAGATGGGGGTCCCTCTCTGGCTGTGGCTCTGTCCCCCTGCATTGTGGCTTGGGTTGTGGCTGAGCCATGTGTCCCCCTCTATCCCATATTGATTTCCCCCTTTGGGGCAGGAGCTGGGGTGCTGCTGAGGGTACGAGTGATGATCCAGAGATGCTTCCTGAAGTGGGTGGGTTAATGAAACCCCACGAACACCAAGGGGAATTTGGTCCGGCAGTTCAGTGTCTGCTGCTGGAGAGGAGCAGGCAGCCGGCAATACGGAAATGAAGCCGCCACCCCCCAGCTCCAGCCCTTCAGGAATGCACTAATTGGACAGATGAAGGCCAAACATACCACTTGTAATATATATAAATGGCTCATTAGGCAGAGAAATCACAGCGCTGGGCTGAAGACACTGGGAACATGACATGGGGAGGATACACTCAGAGACAGGGAAGGGCATGAAACAGCCCCTGCCGAGCTGCCTCACAGTTAGAGTGCACACAAGAAGGCAACACCCAGATGAATGAGGAATTTTTTGCAAAATGACTGGTGCTGCTGCTGACTGTTGGAAATGAGACAGGGATGGGACAGGAGCCTCCATCTAGGTCTCGTTGAGATCCTCTCCCAAACATGCATGCATCATCTCCCCAATACACATTAAGGATCCTTTGTGTGCAAACATGCACCTGAATTTTCAGAGGAACATACACGGCAGCCGTGCCATGGGGGAAAGCGGAGGATGGCTGGTTTCCCCTGCTGTGGACATGGCTCGGCGTCTGGAGACCATCTCCTCCCATGGTCTGCTGCACCCACATAACCCTGTTTCTTTCCTCCCTGGAGAGGCTGGGAGTGCAATGAGAGCCCAGGCAAGATGGTGGGGTGCCAAGTGAGCTGCTGGTCCACAGCTGTGCAGGGGTAGCCGGTGCCACCACACACTCCGCACAGAGCCAACAGGATGGGAAAGGTGAGCAGCAAAGCGCTAGATCTTCACAGCTGCCTCCCAGGATCTGACATGCTCCTTTTGGGACTCCATACCCCTGGGGCATGGATTACCCCCTGCCTGAGGCCGGTCAGAAGATATTCTTCTCCTGACCCTCCCCCAGTTCATGCTAAACCCCAATTTGTGCCTTTTCCCCCTCCTTTGAGCAGAGGAATGTATAAATGGGTCCTGTGCCCTCTTCTCACAGCCCCAGGCTGGGCATGCACTGCCGTGAATGCAGCATCGATCCCCCTCCCTGGCCCTGCATGGCCCCTGTCAGTGCTATGTTGAGCACGCAGTGCTGCTGAGTGCTCGGCTTGGCACAGCATGCAGCCCTGCCCCATGGGAGTTACCCGTGGCCGGGGATGGCACACTGTGAGCCCAGGATACTGCATGCAAAGCTGAGCTGCTATGCACCCTAAACGTTGTGCCAAACCTCAGGGGGATGCGGCTCCATCACATCACAGATGTTTCATAATTCCCCTTTCCTCCCTGAGCACCACTTCCTGGGGTGGTGGCACTAGCTGATGCTCTGCCTGCAGCCTTGCCTTCCCAGCTTGGCCCAGACCTCTGTTTTCCTCTCATCAGCCCCTCACTGGGGCTGGCAAAAATTGCCTCCTGTCTCAGTTGGGCCTCTGGCCACCTGTGAGCAAATATATTTGCAGCCACTGTTTTTGCCTAAGATGCCTGGCCAGCTCCTTGGCCCCCACACATGAGGTTAGTAGGAATCCTGCCTGGGTGAGCACTGGATGGCACAGATCCTCCCTGGGAATACAGTGTGAATAGCAGCTGTAGAAATGTGCCCAAGGGAGGTAGGAGCCACATTGTCATGGACCCCTCTGCCTCTCTGCCCTCATGCACAGTTGGAGACACCCATCCCAAACGGCCCCTGGGCTAGAAGGAGTGAAGGTGAAGTGCTGTAACATGTGCTGAAACCTGCCAGGTCTCAAGCATGTGCCACTCTGATTCAGGACTCAGTGACAGGGATCAGGGTGAAGAGATGTTCACTGTAGGCCATCAAGGACTTGCCATGGGCTGATGGGGGGAAAACCTCTCACTACAGGCCCCACCTTCACTTCAACCACGGAGCTAGTCCCAGGCTGGCTGCCAAGCCCTCAGGGGTTGATTTCATTCCAGAGCTTGGCTGAGCAATGTGCACAACCTCTTGGTCAGGACCCTAGGCTCAGATCTCCCTAATAAACATGGAGATTTACTCGTGAAGGCCCCTCAGAAGTCAGAATTTCGTCTCTCATCTCTGGTGCTACACAGTGACTCCATCTCCCATCTCCCTGCCTCTGCCACAGCGCTCTCAGTGGCACTAGTCAAGTCACTTAACCTGATTTCCAAGTCACTGCTGTGGCTTTTGGTGTGCCCCAGGCCAGTGCTGGACATGCTGGAGACTTACGTACAAAAGTGCTAGTGTTGGATGACACCAGAAAGGAGCTGGGCAAACCATGGTGAGGACCCTGCAAAAATGGAACCCCCAAATCAGCTCCCTGGGGACAGCAATGACCCGGGCAGAGCCTGCTCAGGAGCACGGTGGAGGGCAGGAGCCAAAAGCCCAGCACAGATGGCTGCTCCTTCCCCACCCCCAGGACCTGGCACGTGGCTATTCCCAACCTGGGGAGAGGCTGTCTCCAACTGCTTCCCAAGGCAGCCTATGGCTGGTGTTTCCTACCTTCATTGGGCTTCTTCAGGTGGATATTTTGGGGGTGGCTGTTCCTCCTCTTCCTCCTGGCTCTCTTCCTTACTGAAGTACCCCTCTCTGCCATCCCAGTCTGCACAAACAAGCTTCCTGGCCTATGAGCATTTCTTTAGGAGCCATGATCTTTTTATATATATACACACAGGCACGCATATGTGTGTGTGTATATATATATATATATAAAAATAAACAGCTATTGTTTTAATTAGCCATTGTTTCAGAGGTCTGGAAACTGTTCCCTTCTGAAGACCACCCCGAAGGCAGAGATCTGTGCGGGTTTACAGCTCATTTCGCCTTGAGCTTGCCACTTAGGATGACTTTCTACACTGCTTGAGAGCTTGGGTGTGTGGGCAGCCAAGGAGATAAGGAAAGCAAAGCCCAGGGCACAGCAGCTTTCTGCATGTCCTGAGCTGGATTCCCACCTTGCATTTTGGCCATTCAGCCCCCATTTTGACCTCCTTCTTATGGCAGACAAGATGATGAAAACCCTGATGAACAGCCCAGTCAGACCCATGGTCAGAACAAAAAAGAAGGTGTTTCTTCACACACACACACAGGCATATAGTCATATATTTAACCTGTGCAGCTCTCTCCTAGAGGATGCTGCAGAGATTAAAATCACACATGAGTTCAGAAAGCAGTGATACAAGTTCATGGAGGGGAATCCACTGAGCACCACTGAACACAGAGATGTGTTCTGTGGCTTTCTGAGCATCTTCACTGGGACTGACAGAGTATTACAGAGAAGCCCCTATGTGTATTGGCTCTATACTTATGTTCTATAGCCACACACTGTTGGCTTCAGTCAGAGAGCAGGATGACACTGTTTTTATGTCTTGCACTGATGCAGACAGAGGCTGGGCGCACAGACACAGGGAGGAAAATAGCCATGGAGTCATTTGCTGTCCTCCTTAATGTTTTCTAAGCTGGTGATTTAGCAGCATCAAGATTGGACCCCTACCCAGCAGGGTAGCCTACAGGTCTCCTATAATCCATCCATTTTCAGCACTTTTCAAATGTAATTCTGTGGTGGAGGCTCTGCAAGCTGAGCTATATCCCCAAGCAATTTTACACAGCTCAGATCTAAATCCCTGTGAAAAATACCACCTTCTTATGGAAATCCAGCGGCAGGGAGAGCTATGGTGCCAAGTTGGCACCATGGCTGAATAACAGGGAGCCTTATGAAAAAGGAAAAAAGAGCAGGGGGTGAAGGGTGGGAGGAGGGGTAAAGCTTGGAATGGGGAAAGTTTCCAAGAAAATCGCTCCTTTTGCTTATTGGGTTTTTAAAGCAATATATCTCTATATATGTCCCTGGCCCTTGTGCTTGGAGAAGATCCAGGAGAAGCAGAAAGAACTAATCAAACCTCAATGAGAGCTGTTAGTAGCAGAATGAGTGCCAGCACAAAGGGGAAATTAAAGCAGCAAACAACAGATCCTAGAGGGAAAAAAAAAATTACAAATGTTTGTTTTGTTTTACTAGGGCAAGAACAAAATAATTTCAATTAGCTGGCAACTAGCACCATGGCTGAGTTCTGTGGTTCCAGATCTGGCTGCAACCTCCACCTGCCTCTGTGTGGAGGAGCAGGGTGAAGCTTGTGCTGGGCAATGGGGTAAAGCATGTTCAGCCAGGCAAACCTAGAAAGCACCTGCTTGCTATGCTGGTCTGCTGGAAAGCACCAGACCTGATCAAGTTCAAACTCAGGATTGTCCTGCATGCAAAGGAGGGCCTTGCTTGGAAAGACCTGTGGTGCAAGACGCAAGGATGCTCTGTGGCACTGCAGTGTGTGGCCCACCACAGTTTCTGATGGGTTACTGCCCAGCAGTGAAGCAGACTGAAATCTTTTGTGGTTTGGCCTTAAGAGGTCCCTGGGAACCTCCACAGCTTGTTTTTGCTGCAGGTATTTGCCAGTAGTGGCCCTGAAATTTGTATCTTAGCTCAGAAATGGGTTTGCATTAAACCCAAGGGAGCCTTTGGGTTTGCATGCTGTGGCTTGTGGGAGGCTCTGCTTGCAGATACCAACTTGAAGCCTCAAGCTCAGGTCTAATCTTTACCTTTGGCATCCATGGGGGATGGACAGGCTGCCTCAGGAGCCTGCAAGCTGCAGCCAGGGATGCAGGCTGGCTGCAAGGTGCACCCATAGCCATGGCCTGGCAGAGGGTGCCCAACTCAAGGATCCTACTTGCATGTGGCTGGTGTCAAAGTGGCACAGGCTGGGCATTTAGCCACAGGAGATGCATCAGCCATAGGTGTGTAGATCCCACTGGGTCCAATGAGAATTAGGTGCCCAAATATTTTCATAAATCTCGTCCTCTGTGTGTAAGTTCTGAATCTGGTGTCCCACTCACTGTTAGTTCAACGTACGCTGTCAGCTTACCTGTGCTCTCCCTGTTGTCCACTGGACTAACAACTCCTGTGTTCAATAAACGGGAAAAACTGGCTTGTTCCCAGTTTTTCCAGCACTACCCTCCCTCAGCTGGCCAAACAGGTCTGCTGTCTACCCCGCCATATGATGTGATATCACAGCTCACCTTCACATAGTCATATTCACAGAGGTAGGAGGACTCCAAGTCAAAATGCATGAAGTACAGCTTGATTTTAAATCCATCAGGCACAGATATGTTCCATGTCACTTCTGAGTCACTGGGATAAGAATCTGGGAAGTTGGGAGACTGGATCTCCCCAAACATGTCAGTCAGCTCAATGGCATCCACTGTGTAGAGCAGCAAGGCACAAAAGGCCCATGTCATAAGGTACCTGGAAAACATATGTGAGGAGATGAAATGAAACTCTGGCAATGACAAAACCTGTTGAGGTCTCAGTCTATTTTCTCAAGTGGGTTGTGTAAGGTCACACACGCAAAACATCTGGGAGAGGAGATGCAGCACTGTGTCACCAGGAGCAACCCCTCTGCCAAGCTGCAGGGAGATGGAGGTGAGGGTTGGAGCTATACATAGCTCCCAGGAAAGGAAAGCCCCCTTGAAAGGTGAATCATGCAGGTGCCATGCATGATGCAAAGGCACCTGCACAGTTCCCAGCTCTGGGCACCGTCATGAGGTTGGTGTTTT
>NW_009934261.1:0-313 GCF_000696875.1 Nestor notabilis | reverse complement strand
TTTTTGTTGCTCCGGGCAGGCCCAGCCACTGGCAACATGTCCTTTAACTAATAGGGGTCTGGTGGGCAAATCTTCATTTAGTGGAAGAATAAACATAAGGATGCTTAATAAAATAATGGTGCTTTCTAAATCAGTTTAATGAAAGTATCATGGCAATAACTGCTAAGTATCATTATTATTATTGCTTTGCCTCATCCTGACTCTCAATAAAGAGCACACATCTTCACAGCTGGGCAAGGATGTACTGGGGCTCCAGCAGTGTAACCCAGCATGTTATGCTCCACTCTTCTCTTCTCTTCTCTTCTCTTCTCTT
>NW_009934260.1:93273-103597 GCF_000696875.1 Nestor notabilis | reverse complement strand
CTGCGACCGAGGGAAGAAGGGTAGCCGGGATTACGGGATTTGAGGGAGCCGAGCGACCCACGTTTCTGTTGGGGCAGATGGATTTGCGCTGGAAAAGAGGGAGGATAGGGTGGGGGATCTGGGAAGAACTGAATAAAATAATAGAGTCACATCTTTAATTATGCTGCTTTATTCACATCTTATGTCTATTCAGAAATAGTGTTCCCGCATCCTTCCTCCTCCACCCCTGAAAATGTTACAGAATCTAAGAACAAAATTATTACAAAGGAATCTAACACATTAACCAAAGTGTTTATTTTTGGAGGGTTCATGACTGGATGTGAGCTGATTATGTTGCCATAAGGCAGTATTTCTTCCTAAATGTCACTTTTGTTTATGTAAAAGGAACTGTTTGAGTCGTGATTTTATATAGAGAATTAGATTGCCTGTAAGCTTAATAACGGGGCTGAATAGATGGGAGCTAAACGTTTCCTCCTTGAGTTAGGAGTCTGAAAGCGCGGGGTGCTGTTCCTATGCGCTCGCACTGCAGGTAAATGGGCGAAACGTGGCCGAAGCTGAAAGCAGCGTTGCTGTCACGGTGGGCAACCCCGGGGGTGAGATCGCGGCAGTCTCCGCTGCTATTGCGTCAGGAAGCACCTTGCATTCTGGTTGTGCAAGAGAAAGACTTGATGATCTGTATCACTGATCAGTGTACCCTGGCTGAAGTTCATGTTTGTCACCTGTAAAAGGGGTGGAGCTGGCATTCCAAGGAGCTTTGTCTTAATAAGGGCTACTTAAATCTTTTTGTGGTGAGCACACACTAGAGGTAGCCCAGGGATCCCTAAGTTGAAGCATTAGCCAAACGTGCTTTAATCTCTGTTTGCTTTTACACATGTCCTAGTGACTGCAGTTGTATGTTTTCAGTTTTGCGTCTTTTAGTAGCAAACTCCTGGTTCGTGAGCCATCTCCCAGCTGATGGCATACAGGGTTTGGTTTGCATAGTGTGACCTTAGTGGGGTTTCAGCTACTTAAACTTTGAGTCATCTCAAACTCTTCTATCTGAAAATAAACTATTTTTAAAGCAGTGCTGGCTGTCAGGCTATGCCTTCCCTGATGGGTACCCAGTCTTTTGCTATTTCACAGCGAGATGCGCTGGCGTGTTCTTGGGGAGTGCTGCTCAAGGACAGCCAGAATGTGGTGGGCTCCTGCTTGGCTACAGGACTCGTTTTTATGGTGATTCAGTAGGTTTAGCTGAACTGCTCCAGCAACACTAAAGATTTCAAAGCTAAAGGAAGTCTCCCTCTTCATTTTTCAGCAAAAGAAAGGCATTTTGGCACACCTGGTATACCCCTATTTATCCAGTAGAACACAACTGTGAATGATTCCAAAGAGAAACTACCAGAAGTAGTTGTTTTTAAAGCAAGTAGGGTTCTTTTTATTCCCTCCCCTTAATAGAAAATAACAAGTAGAGACGTCTTTGGTTTAAACTAGGCAAGTTCCAGCAGTATGGCTTGAGCACACAATAACTGTTGGCAGTGCCAATTTAGGAGGAACTCTTAGTGCCTAGAAGGGTTGGGGTATGATAGAGGAAGAAGTGGACTAACAGAAATACGATGGGATTTAATATTGCCACTGAACAATGTTATATTTTTAGGGACTCATGGCAAGAGCTTTCTGCTATCAGCTGGGAGCACAGCAGTTGGAAACATTATGGAGGAACAGGGAGTGCTATGAGCCACAAATATAATGCAGCCATGGAAAGATTAACTCTGGTTTTAGATGTAGCTGAGGGGAGTATTAATGCCACCATAGGCAGGCAGTAGCAAGATCCTATCTAGAAATCTGTGTTACAGGTTTCAAAACCCCGCGTTACTACAGTTGAATTCATTACCAGAATAGGTGGGGAGAAAGATGCTTGGGGGAACAGAAAGTCTATTGTATCACAGGAAACCCACAAATGAAGTCTTATTTCTTTCTTAAAGTGCTCTTACGATGTTTTGTAGAAAGAAATGATCCTATTCTTTCAATATTAAGTTATGATAGCTTTCCGTCTTGCTCTCCTTGTGCTTAAAGAGCTTGTTGAGGTAAGTCACAGCATCAATGAAGAGCTGCTGTGACTTAAGATGCTGCACAGATCATCCCCAATTTAGCAAAAAAGTAATCAAGAACCTGCTTATCTCCACACGTGTGAATCCCTTATCAGCTGGTGTACGCACAGCACCTTCCTTAAGCCAGGTCTGACCGAGTGGAGCTGCGCCAGGGCTGAGCAGAGGAGCATGAGAGGGGATGAGCTGAGCATGAGAGGAGCTTTTCTGCTGCCCCGCAGGCTGCAGGGTCTCTCCTGTGAACAGAGAAGCAGAAGTTACAAAATCCTCAAGGGATTTTCAGCTTCCAGATGGACTCGCTGGTGATGAGCTGAGGCACAGGCACCTCGCTGGGGTACGTGGCGTGCTAAGGAGCTGCCAGTGAGTCAGCTCTGGTGTCATCTGGAGCTCCCTGACCTGCACCCTCCCTACGCTGGGGTTGGGCCAGGAATCACCCCGTGTGAAGGCTTTCCATGCCTGATGGCTTAAACACAAAATCCCTTTCCATGCAAACCCTCTGCAGTAAAAACAAAACCAAACAAACCCGCAGCAAAAAAAGTCATCTACTGCATCAGGCATCAAGTGAAATGTTTCAATGATGCTCTTGGAGGCAGGGTGAAGAACTACCTTTTTAATTCCTACTGTAAAGCCAATAGGTCTATTCACAAACTGAAATAAAACCAAGGTTTTAAAGTTGCATAAGGTCTTGACATGCCTTTAGGGAAGAGTGACTTGCTGTATAGTTCCTTGTTCCTGTGGATGCTCAGCACTTACCAAAATAAATTTGGTAGATGAGGATTTTCCACCATGCGAATAGTTCCTTTTGCTTAGGCTTTTTTTTTTCTTTTGCATTTATGCCATTTTCTGGTAAGCTTTACCCTCCCTCTTTTATTATTTTTCTTTTCTTTTTTCCTTTTTTTTTTTTTTTTTCAATAGGAAATTGCTCCACAGCTGACTTTTCAAATGGATTCATTTTGGGTTTTTAAATGGATTAATTCTGAAAAGTAAAAAGCCGTTTACCTAATTGCTCAACTTGGTAGCACATGCAAGCACACAGCAAAGTAGCATATGGACTATAATGCTGTCAAAACACTTGTGGAAATACAAACATCCAGTCAAGGATGGAAGGAAAAAAGTCTTTCGAGGGACATAGTTTCCTTTCCTCGCTCATGTAAGTGCTTAATAGAGAGGTCAGTAAAGAAAAACGGGTATTTGATGTAAAATATCTTGAAAAGCATGAAAATTTCAGTATTGGGTTTTGTGCCCTGTTGAACTCCACTAAGATAGGATGAAGGGAGCTTTTCTCTCATATTCAGGGCTGATGGAAAATACATTTCAGTTCACTTAAAGCTTCATGCCTACTTCTTTCAGGTAAAGCCATTTTGAGACTGTATCAGCCTTGGAATTGCATAAGCTTAAATGAACTCGTTATAGTAGATATTTAACATTTAATAAAAAGACCTAACTGTTCATTGAATTGTTTCTATTAACTATTTTGTCATACTATATGAACTTTATAAGTATGTGCAAGGCATGAGATTTTTCTGGCTGTAGTGGATTTCACATTTTGCTTTTCAATCATGTTAACTTTTATAGACTCTTGTTACAGAGTGTCACAAACTACAATTTAGCAAAATCCAGAATACAGATGACTCCAGAAGAAAATTAAGTATCTTTTATTGGGGAAATAATTTAGTGCTCTGGAGGAAAGTAGAGAATTAGGGATGGGAGTTCTGTTCCCAAGTGGAAGGGTCTGGTCTGTGATCCACTGAGGATGCCATTGCTGGAGCAGTTTGGAGGGAGAGAGGATGCAGTAAGCTGGCATGGGAACTGGGGCTGGAAGGACCATGTTGGATGATGCCTTCTGCATCTCAGAACATGCATGTTGATTGAGTTGTGGTAGCTCTCTTGCTGTGTGAAATGAAAAGTTTTATAGCTGATTTTGCACACATAAACCATAAAACCTCAAGAGTATGCTTACAGTGACGAGACATTCCATTATCTTGTCTGGTAACATATTTTGCATTGTCTAGTTTTAACCATTGCATAATACAATAGTAAGTTTCCCTATCTTATTGTCCTGGTTTAATGTATTCTTTAAAACTGCAGAGAGCTGCATTACTCTACTTTTAAGATCAAATTTATCTTTTTCCTTTATTTCTTTTAGTTTACAATGGGTGAAGCTGAGAGTGCTTACTGGCCATGCTCATTGGAAATGCTGAGTGTCTTGGGCAAAATAAACACTACTCCTACCTCGTGCTGTTTCCTTACAGCTATGCAGGTATAGGAATTAACTTCCCCCCAGTGAAATGTTACTTCAGTTCACAGTGTTGAAAGCCAAACAGGGCATGCTGCAGTCTGGCTAACTGTGCCTCTTATCTAGTAGGCTCTTATTTTTAGAAAGCTTAAAGACTTTTTGTCCTTGTGTGCGCTTGGCACCTATGTGCTAGTGCCTTACAGAGTCTCCCTGCAGCCCGTGCGCTTCTCCATCATGCTTCCTTAGTGCCGAGTCACCCTGCAGTGCCTGGTGGCATTACTACAGTGGTACAACTTCTTGTGTGCATGGCTCTTCTGAAAACAAGGGATTGGGTTTTTTCCTTGTTAGCTGGAAATAGGCTGAGAAATTTCCCTTGACAAAGGAATTTCTAAACAGTTGCGGTTCCTGTTCATAACTTACTCAGTTGCTATAAATGAGAAGTGGCTACAGGAGTTTTGCTTTTCATTTTTAAGTACAGTCCAGCATTGCACAAAGCATATTTTTAGGGATTATACAGGTTAGTAACCTGGATGCAGGTAAGAGTGCTACAAGTAGATGAGAAGATGGCTTATGCTGTACAGCTTCACAAGACTTAACTTGCCTCTCAGAAGCAGTTGCAGAAGATTGCTGAGGATTTCTGATGGTTATAGGGCTTGTGAGGGGGAAGGAACTCGAGCACTTCTCCTGCCCCTTTGAGAAGCAACGCTGAAATGCACCACTCAATCTTCTGAATTCATGGCTAGAATAAGCAAGTCTTGTGGATGAAGGACTGGATGAAGTAGCTGGCTTATGGAAATAACTTGGGTTTTGTAAATTGTCATAATGAACAAGGAAACACTGGGTATACATTTAGGAAACCTGTCTGATTAAAATCTAAGCTTGGTTAATATTTTGTTCATGTAAAAACACTTAGTCTGCATAAGTGTTGCATTTCTGGTTAAAGAGAGTACGGAGGTAATACCTGCTTCTGTGCAACCTCAACTTGATGCTGAAATAGAAATAGTAGAAATAATGCTTTGTGTCTGCCCTCTTCTACGTCTTTAAAAGTGGTGACATGGATAGTTGCTGTAATGGTTTATTCTTAAACATGGGGGGTTTTGGTTGGTTGGGGTTTTTCTTGCTACTGGGGAAAAATAAAGTTCCATTGTAATACCACACAGATTATTTTTTTTTAATAGATTCTGAATTATACATTAAAGACTTAGCTTATGTAGGAGGATTTCTGCAGCCAAAGGAAACAGTGCTTTCTATAAAGAATTGTCAATATTATTGACAAGTATGATCTCCAGTTACAATTACCTTTAATAATGAGTAACTCTTTTGCTTACTTGGATAACAGACTATTTGTAGAATTGCTAATGGTTGTGATGTGTATTATGCTATAGTAATAGTGCTTTCATTCTCTATATATGCCAGAGAGACACTGGATGTAAATGCTTCCCAAGTCCTGGTATGACTATTGTGTTATACATTTGCCTTCATCTAAGTTTTTTATACTGTATTCCTTTGAAAATAAGATATAGATCGGGTTGGGAAAACATTATTCCTATCAATAGCACAGACTCACTAATGCGAAACCAAAGAGCATTTCTTATAATTTTTTTTTTTTTTTTTTTTTTTTTTGCCAGGTAAGCTGCTGTTTTAATTTCCACTTAGAAAGACTAAACCCTCTTTCACCCTTGGAGGCAGTTTCACTGCCAGCATCTGTTGCAGTAGCACTGGAGAGCAAGGTGTGACCATGTGAGGGTTTTTTTCCAGTGAAAATCCTGGTAACTGGTCTGTTAATATGGTAGTAGGTGGCCTTTTTCCTTCATATAGTGTACATAGCATTTTCCTTCACATAGTGCAATGAAAGTGCTGGCAGGCAGAATGGCTGAGCTGCTGCTGTCCTTTGTAAGAACGACCTAAATCCAACCCTAATCTTGTTCCTGCGCATCAGCCTGAAGTCGCTGCTTCCATCCTGGTGGCTTAGTGGTGCAGTGGCTGGGGAGAGCCAGGGTCCATGCGACTACACAGCTACCTGCCTTGGGCAAAGAGAACCGCCAGGCAGATGTGTACATGACCAGAAGAGCATGACAGTGCCTGATCAGGATCATTGCAGCTGGGTGTTAGTAGGGAGTGTGAGGAGAGACGGTGATTTGAGCCTGCATTGGAGGGGAAGGTCCCTGTTGCCAGCAGAGAGAGGGTCCTGTGTTGATGTCCGCCCCTGCAGTGGTCCTCACAGCACTGGAGGATGGTAGCATCTGGGGGAAGGAGACACCCACCCTTCTGAAAATGGGAGAGCAGAAACTGTGAATGTGTCAGAATTGCTCGTGGCAGTTCATGACTGAGGTATTAATTTCTTTGCTCAGCTGTTTGCCCCTGAAGCCTTCCTGTCCTCGCCAGAGAGATTTCCCAGTGCTGCAAGACTTGTGCCAGCACCGTGACACCCTGCCCACAGCAATCCTATGCCAGCCTGGAGCTTGTCGTGGGAATACCTCGAAAATAAGCTGCTTCAGGAGAGGCTGAGATGCATGCAAGCCGGCAGGACAAGGGTGTCAGGGCTTTCTTGGCTGCCTTCTTTCACCTCCTTGTCATGCACTAATCAAGTTGTCCTTAATGCCAGCTCGTCCCTGAAACTTGCTGGCAAGTGTACAACCCGCAAAGCCTTGGCGAGCACTGACGCTGGATATGTGGCTGGCACGCTGCTCCCTGCTGCAGTTACTGATCTGTTGCAATGAGGGTTGGAGTCAATGAGAAATGTGAATGAAGGGAGGGGAAAAAAACCCCAACTGCACGTGCACGTTGATCCAGGTGATGCTATGGTGTTTGGCTGGTGGTACCTGAGGTCATGTAGGACCGCTTACTTATGTGGGAAGATGATTGCAAGTAGCTTGTTCAGCCATCTCTTATGCACATGGAGAGGAACTGAATGTAGCAGTAGAAATATGTGAACATACATAAAGTCTGTGAGTGTAAATAATCTATTATTATTATTATTTTAGTATCTACCTCCTGACCAGAAAACAGCAAATAAAATATGTATGGTAGGAAAACTTTAAAACAAAATTTGTTTGAAAAGCAAATTCAGTGCGGGAACAGTAGGCCTTTACTGTGGTATTTTGGTCACATTAGCCATACTGATAATCTCAAAAGTAATTAGGGAAGAAATGATGATGGGCCATCACAATAAAAGACATACTGGAGAGATGACTAATGTGTGACAGACTGCTGAGGTGTCAGATGCTGGCATGGCTGGAAGGAGCTTCTGTTACACTACTAGTATGAAAATATAAACAATTTATGCTCCCTGCTTGGAGTCAAAGATAGTTTTACTCGGCTCAGATCATTATATCTTAGCTGAGAGCTTTCTCATCTTTCTCATTAGGAGGTCCTAGGCTTGATGAAGGTGCCTGGCGGGAAACACGAAGCCATGCTCCTTCGAGGTGTGAGGTTTTGCTTTTTCCTCCGATCTCCACCAACCCAATCCATGAAAAATAACATCAAACCATCCAAACGGATGCTGAAAGAGCGAGGAGGAAAGAGCATTCCCTTGCTAATATGTACTCTATGTAGAGTTGGTTTGAAGAACTTTGCTAGATCTCAGTGACCTGCTTTGAGTGACAGTATAAAAATTAACACTTAGTAGAATATAGTACTGGGAGGAGAGGTCTGGTTTTGGTGGATCTGTAGAGAAAACTTGTTCTCTTATAAACTAACAGCCTTCACAGTTTCATGCAAAAATGTCAGCAGTTCTTGGTTTGTGTTCAGGGCAATTTAAAAATATGTCAGTCTTGAAGAGCGAGCTCCCGTGCTTCCCTTTGGAGCATGAACTTGGCTTTGCTTTATTATTCATCAAATTGCAATAATTATTCCGGGACCTAGTAGCAGTTAAAAAATAAAAATAAAAAGCAAAACCCTAAACAAGCTTTCTATCAAATGGAGTCAAATGTTGCTTTGAAGCTGGGTGAGTCGTAGGTTGCAGAGCATGAAAATTAGAAGAATCCTCATTCCAGCCCCTTCTTGGTATTCTCTTGTCATGTTAAATACTAACATGTGGAAGGGTAAGGGGACTTAATCTGAAGCACCATTCTGTGTAAACAATGACAGGATTAAAAGAAAAGAAAAAAAAGTAAAGCTTAGCTGTCATGGGTGTGTGGAGGCTGCTGTTTTTCATGGGTGACTGAAATTATTTGTATAAATTTGCATTTTCCCCCTAGCATTCATATAAACCTATACTCATTTTCATGCATAGCTATTTTCACGTACAAACTGATGGCATGCATTGGCATGTGATGTAATGCAATGTTACCTGTGTTAGCAGTAACTGTAGTTACAAGGAAAAAGCGTCACCATGGATGCTCCTTAGACAGGGCTGTCTAGATGTAAAAGTGCCTTGAGTCTCTTGTCACAGAAAGACAAGAGACTGAGCTCTTTGCAATGGAACAATGAAACCAAGCGCTTACTGAACTGGGAATTTTTCAATGAAATATTGATCCAATGAGTCAAGCAGTTTGTTTTGGAGTGACCGATGTTTGGGATGCAGCTGGAGCCTGCTGGGAGAGGATGCTGCTCTCACAGTTGAAATAGGTATTGCTTACACTGACTTTTAGATGTCTGATGGGTTCTGGAGCCCAGGTTCTTGCTGGCCTGAAGATTTATCTGGAGGTCCAGATCCCTGCTTTAGGAGCCTACCTTCCTGCTTTTTTCCGCCAGTTGCTGCTGAGATGAATCCAGTCAGATGGTGTAAATACCTTCTGTGGGGCCCTCTGGTCTCCCGTGAGATGCTCAGGAAAAAGAAATGGGATTTATTTTTGAATTCAAACTATGAAGTATTTGAGGAAAGAATGAAATATACAATTGAGTAAATATTTGGCTTTTCATTGTTGAGGTAGGGGCAGATTTGCTGGTTGGTTAGTTATTCGCACAATACTATTTTTTATCAGTATTCCCACTGGGTATTCTTGTTTGGTTTATGCAGTGCAATACTATGACATGAATTTAAAATTACAAACAATTCTATGCTTAAAAACAAAGCATTAGCTCTGTTATGTTAGCATAGACTTTCAGGTGTGACGCTGGCTGGCATGGGGAGAGATGAAAGGCTGATGCCGTTTATAGAATGGGACTTTTTGTAATGTAGATGTTGTGCTTTCTCATTTTGTTTATTCTTCCAGTATAACAATTTGAAAATATACAGCACCAAGTATTTGGGGAAGAATTCTCACCTTTTATTAAAAAAAACAACCAACCAAACATCCAAACAAAACACCAAAACCACCCAAACCCCTAAAATGTTGTGTAATCATATGAAGATTAAATGGCTGGTTGTGACTCACAGTGCTTAAAAACTGCCGTGTGCTTTGTAAAATGACTGATGGTGGATGTATGCTCTGTCACAGAGCTTTGAAAGGGTGTATTCTGCAGTACGTTTTGCCTTGTAAACGCTTCAAGAATGTCAAGGCCAGCAAGAATGGTACTATGGGGCCTTTAATGCACCCGTTTTCGGGTTGTCAGCCTTTGTCTCTAACGACTAGTGTTATGAATCTATTAAGGGAGAGTATTTATCTCTGGAAAACAGGATAGCAGCCATTCAGCACAGATGAATTACATGTTTAACCTTTTCCCAAGATGATGCTATTTGAGATAGGTTTGTCTTACTTGGCATTTGCAAATCTTTCTGGCTTTAGTGAGTGTGATAGCAGATGTTGTTTGACTCTTAATTCAAGCGGGGATGTGTAGTCTAGTGTTTCTATCTCAAATCAAGGAATGACTAAGAGCTAAAGAATCCCAGTATAAGGAATGCTATTAAGTAATAATTTTTTCCTGTATATGTATGAACATCTGCATAGGGTGAGGCAGCTGTAGCTGTGGTCTGCTGTTGCACTTAGCAAAAGGTGAACGGTGATGGGAGATGTTAACTTTTATAATAGCAGTTCTGGTTCATAACTTACTGTCATTTCTATGCCTGTGTCTTTGTTTCCTTTCTTCTTAATGCTGCCTGCAGGGTGGTGAGTTGGGAGGG
>NW_009934260.1:93028-93242 GCF_000696875.1 Nestor notabilis | reverse complement strand
CTGTTGAAAATTGCTCAGTCTAACACACTGTTAAAACTACAACAAAAAAACCCGCTAGCTTAATGCAGGCTGAACTTCCCATGAAAACTCTGCCTTAATGAGATCGGACCCCTCAGCCCTGCTTTGTCCCTGTCAGCAGGTGAGAAAGAGCTGAGGTCCCTGGCGCGGGTGTCCTGGCTGTGACCCAGGGCTCAGGGCACTGATTAGTTCAGCT
>NW_009934260.1:80771-92940 GCF_000696875.1 Nestor notabilis | reverse complement strand
AAGAATGAGAAAACATCTTGTCTTGGAGCCTGGGTATATTCATGTTCCTTGCCTGCAGGTCTGTGCTGGCGCGGGAGGAGGCATTTGTTCAGGAGCTGGGGAGAAAAGCCACAGATTTGGGTCTGTCCCAGAGCTGAGAATGAATTGCTTGGAGCAACTATCACAGTAGAGTGTCCAAGATGCATCATATTTGATAGTAGTGAAGATCTGAAAATGATTCACAATTCAAAATCTGCCTTGGGTTTCAGTTACTGGTTACTATTTTATCAACACTTCGTGCCACTGACTTCTGACTGTGTCCCAGCATTGCTCGTGGTGCACTGGAAGGGAAGCTGATGCTAAGCAGGAGACCATCTGTGTTGTTAATAGTACAGTGTTATCACACTTGAAACTCAGCTTGTGATTGATAACATGATCACACTAGACCTGTTTCCTTCTTTAAAAAAAAAAAAGCCAAAAAACCAATCCTCCAAAACAATCTGTTTCCTTATCCACCAACTTCTGAGCACACAGATCAATTTAACTTTGTCAGAGGTGAAATTGTAAAGATACGGGATTTTTTTGGTGAAGTCCCTGCAGCTAGAGCAGAGATCCTAATTAACCTTCCAATAATACAAAGGCTGTGGGGAAAGCAATAGCACTTTATAAAGCAAGAGAGGGCCCTCCACATGGGTATCCTGGCAGGCTAATTGGCAGCCACATAGCTGGGATCCAGGCAGAGCATGCATTGCCCCCTGCCCATCTGGTGGGTTGGGGAATGAAGGGTAACTCGTGGTGCTGGGGGGAAGGAGGGAGGATCAGAGCTAACAGGCTCGTGTGAGCAAAAGGAGCTACAGATGAGAGGTCCTGGTGTCCTGTCACATACTTCCTGGTGCGTTTCACCCATACCTGTGAAACCATACAACTGTGTTAATGCCATCTTTCTTAGTCTTCTCAGTTTCAAATGAAGAGTATTTGTTAGGGGAGCAATTCTGCTACAGCTCCTACAATGTGATAACAGGTGGTGGAAGCAAAGCTATGCCTGGTTGTTTGCTGGGCCCAAGTCCTTCCTCAAGCTGAATGGAAGCATGTAGGAGCTCGGCTATGCTGGTACTGTTGCATCTAAGACATGCACCTATGGAAAAGCACCTTCCTCCTGTTACTTCTCACCCTCCGCCAGTGGCACGGAATGGGAGATACAGCAGCAGAGTATGCTGGGGAAGGGTGCTTTCTACTTTATTTTTCCTTCTTAATCTTCCCTCTTCACACATTTAAAAACAAATTAGCTCATCTTCATGCATTATTGTTTCTAAAAGGTATTCTGATCTTCCTGATAATATTGTTAAGAACCAAGTGTATTCTGTTATATTGAAGTGCTAATGATGCATAAGGAGTCATAAAACTGTATCCAACGCATTAATTTTTCAGTAACACTAGTAAAAGGCAATACAAGCGATGGTTAATCATTCTTCATGTATGACTTGTCTTGTAAGTAAATGGCAATATTCAGCTGAATCTGGCCACTGAAGCAGCCTAGAAGGAGATTGCATTGCCTTGCAGTGTAGAGGGAGGCTGGCAATCGAAGCTTGATTAATCTGCTGATACCAAAGTGGCATCGCTCCATGCTTCCAGCAAGCTTGTAACAGATGAGAGCATTAATGAGCCCCTCGGTAACTGAGACTATGCTCGGGGGCTATGGGGAAAATCAGAAAGGGTAAATGTTGCTGACTCAGTTTTTCTGTCTTATGTTCCCTCCATGCATTTTTTTCAAGTACTGCTTAAGTAATTCCATGTTAAAGTGAGCATTTAAAAATGCCTCTCCACGTCACTAGCAGTAGCAGAGCTGTTTTGTGTGGGTTTGACCGGCTGGGTTATTTAAGGCTTTTTGTTTCCTTGAACTTTCTCTGCCTGAAAAAATTTGTGCATCTTCAGATGCGAAAGACTGACTCTTGGTTAGTTGCTGACAGACTATGCTGAGTCTTAGTATGTTATAGAGAGAGCTTGGGGCCAAACCTCCCTCAGGGCCGGCCAAGTGGTCTGGTAAGCCATCGTCTTTTGCGCGGATTCCATTAACTGTGTAGAGGTCTCTGAGGGCTGATGATAATTTCCAGAAGGTTTGGAAATTATTCTAGCCTTAAGAGAAACCATTTCAGAAGGCTAATTTAGCTTTTGCAGGGTTGATTGTCTCCCATTTTCACTTTCTGAATATGTTTGATAAGAAAGGGGTTGCAGCTAAATTTAAGCAAATTCTTGCATTCAGGACTTAAATTTCTGTCTTCTTGCTTACTGATAATGGTCTTGCTAATACATTTACATTCTACTCCTAAAATGTATTATCTGTTTTATTTTGTGGGAGGTCATTGGTTTCACAATATTGTATAAAACTGAAACCAAATCCTCCTGTCTGCAGCTGCAGTGTTAAATAGAGCATCACTGTCATGTGGTGAGCATGGCTGTCAAAACACTTCGGGCAGAGTGGGTAACATGAACAGTTCTTCTACGTTAAATATTTATAGAAGAAAATGCAAACTCAGAATGCTGCCAGCAGACAGACGTACTGCTTAAATATATTGTTGTGTTGGTGAGGGCACGAATCTTCACACTGCAGCTTTAGGAAGAAGACAGCGAGTTGTCTCTCCTTGCGCATGGGCTCAACAGTGTATTTTTTCTGCACATAAATATATATGTGCCGAAAAGGAACTGGGAGTTTAAAACTTCAGAAGATAAACAATAGCTCTACACGCAAGGGGTTTGTCTGCCAGCTCTCCCAAAACAGGCTGTTCTCTTTGCCCACTGGTCTTCTGCTGCAACGGCAAAAGCTCTTCACAAGCCCTCTCTCGCATGCCTAGCCTCAAGGGCCAGCACGTCTTTATTTCAGGTCGTCTGATGCAACAGGTGGTGAACTACAAGCGGCAAGATACTGAGGAGAAAACCATGTAATTAAATCTGGCACTGTAGTATAATAAATCTTCTTGGTATTCTTTAGCTTTCTAGATGCCTTTCGAGCAATACACAATGGCTGTGATTAATGACTATTGTATTGTCTTAAATAATAAGCTTGAGCCTTCAGATAGGTGACATAATTTAGCCTTAATGAGCGTCAGCTTCATGTGTTTGATCTCAATGCTTTGAATTTCAGCGTCGTTGTTGCCATGTCCTTGAGAGATTTTTTTATGCTGAAGAAAACAGTAAAGGGGGATGGGAGGCAATTTCTATGAGAGTGTGAAGAATCCAACCAATCTGTTGCTCCGAGGACATTGACTTTTTTGTTGTATCTCGTTTTTAAATATGCAAGATGAAAGCAGTTGTATCGTTCATAAACTGGACCCATTCTTACAGAGAGGGGTTTTCTCTGTGACAAAAATATTCCTTGCTGGGAGGTGTCTGCTGACAGTACCAGTGATGGGTGTTTCCTTTTGTGTGTCAAGATGCACCAAATACCCATAGCAGGGAAAAGGCTTTTCGATCCTTTCCACACCATCGCCCCATCCGTCACCTCCTCAGCAGGCTTCTCTGTTGTTTCCTTCCTTGACTGAAGACAGCAGCTCTTTGATATGAGCTCTTCTTTCTTCACATTTCACTTTCCATTGCTTGGGTTCAGCTGATGCAGGAGGAAAAAAAACCATCTTGCTGTCTTCCCTGCAGCTACCTGTGAAGAGCTTTCCCTGCCTGTATGCTGCCTATTTGCACAGCACTTCGGCAGAGCTGCGAATGGGGGGCTGAGAAACTACAAAGCACATCAGACCTAATTATTCAGCTAGCATAAGGGCCTTTCTTTCCTGCTCGGGATATGCGCTCTTGACTGTGCGAGTAGTGTGACTGACACAGTGTACTGATTTCAAAGCTATTGCACAGCGCCACATAAATACTTCAAACCCAAATCCATCCCCCTTTGGGCAGCTTGGCCCAAAGGGGCAGCCCTAACGGCAGGGTTTCATAGGGCTTGTAAGTGAAGGGTCAGCACAGACTCTCCCCCTTGTCGTTATTTTTGTGAGGTTGGAGGGGAAAAGGGATTTAAAATCCCTCACCCCTTTCCTAATAATTCTGACTCATTTTGTCTGGTTTAGCATTGTGGTAGAAAGAAACATAATGGATTTGTTAGGGTCAGTGCTTCACAATGTGACAGTTGACTTTGATGGGCAATAGGGCCTAGTTTGCCACTCCAGACAAAGGATTTGTAGGTCTTGCAGGCTGCCATCTGTTTCTAAAAGCAAGTTTTTGTGGAGAAGGGATGCAGCTTGCATGCTGAAAAAGTTGGTATTTTTCTGAGAACTGCTGAGTCTTTGTATTAGAGCTTTTTATTTCAAAACTAAGTACAGTTTATTAATAGCAGGACTCCCTTTGTGCCCTCCCTCAGGCAACCTGGCCATCCAAATAATGTTAATGATGGATTGATGTCTTGTAAAATACTTGTATTTTAGAACACATGTTCTCATCCCCCAAGTGTGTTCTACTCTCCAGCCCCCACCCAAGCTCTGTGAAATACAGTGTCTGGCTGCATTGAGGTTGCTTACATTTATTCTGCTGCATAAGAATATAAGACACAGATTGAAGGAAAAATCATGTTCAGCCTTTGTTTGATTTTTCCCTTGTGCTGAAGCTTTGTCTTGTGCTCTCTTAAAAACAACAGAAAAAACAGTTGATCATATGCTGCCTCTATAATACATACTGGAAAATCCTACTCTCCTGCAATGATTCCAGTGCAGAGTCTTTTAAATAAAGTGGCCAGCTGACCTGTAGGGCTTAGACATGCTGACAAGTAGGATGTATTTGCGTGCCATGCGTTAACCTGACTGTTAATGGATTGTTTCTATGTATAACTACTAGAGGTAGAGCAGAGCTGTGCAATCCAGGTCTGGAGGGCAGGAGAACGTCCTGCTGCAGGACTTACCAGAAGCAATGAATAAAGCCTCTGCAGTTTTCTTCTTTCCAGATGGAGATGTACGCTACTGCCAGCACTAGTAAAGAGGCCCTGGCTTGCAATCCTGTCCTGTCCATTTATTTAGCCAGTTGCTGCCCTGATGTAAGGGGAGGGGGGGGAGTTAATCCAGTCCTTCCTAACACTCTTATGGTGCTTTTTTCCTATTTTATTAAGGAGAGTGTGTGTGTGGTTGCTGTGGATGTGCAGGTATATAGGCGCACCACTGAATACAGGACTGGAAGTGCAGTGCTCCCTGTTGTGGCAAGTGAGTTAATGTGCTGCTGATGAATATTACATTAAGAGCGTGGTGGTTGCCAAAAGAAACTGGTCCCCAGACACAATAGCCTGCATACTGCGCCAGAAGGGCCTGCCTCCATGGCCATTCCCTGCATCTCGGCATCCTCCTGCAAACCAGCATTTGCCACTGACTCTTGTTCTTTGTTCCTGCTGGTTGCCAGCCACCAGCAGAAAGCTGGCAAGCCACGTGGGGACTCGTGCTCCCATTGTTGGAGTGCCGCAGTTCTGGCAGTCACTGGAATTAACCTTTCCTCCAGTCTCGCTCCCAGCCCTGGCAAGTAGCATGGGGCTGAGGGGCGGGGGGGCTGCCAGCTTGCCTGCATTGCCTGCCAGTGGGAGATGGAGCCATGGCCATCAGCTGGCGAGCAGCACACCCAGCTCTGGTTGCCTGCTCTGGGTTTTCTCACTGCTTGAGCAAAAGGCAAAAGGGCTTTTCTTCCATGTAGGCAGCTGTGAAGAGAGGAAGACTATTTTTTTTTTTTTTATTATTTTTTTTAGAGAATTAGATTACTAAAATGACTGCCTTTGATGTGGTGGCCTGGTTCTGTAGCAAGCTTTCTGCCAGATTTTCCTCCTAAGTCTGTTAATGCCTCCTGCAGAGCAGCCACTGACTGCTTATGGAAACCGTGCCAGTGGTGTGGCTTTGCCTTGATCATTTCTTCCACCCCTTTGCAACCTCTGCATTTATTCCTTATGGGTGGCACTCTTCAGGATTTATCTTGAGAGGTGAAGAGAGAACCTATATCCTTAAAGATCCCATCCTCAAACAGGTCGGGGCTGTTTTGTCAGAAGTGGTTCTGCAGCTGGTGTGGAGCTCCTGTGTTGAGGGAAGGCCACTTGTAGCACAAATCCCTGTCTCGCTTCTGAGTTGAGGTCTTCAGGGTCCAAAAGGTGGCACAAGCCTGGAAAACTCTCCAAATAAATACCTGAGGCCCAGAGAAGTAGCATTCCTGACAATTAAGCTCTTGCATAAAGACAAAAACTGATACATAGTGGGCAGTCTGATCACAGGCTGCTTCTACTAATATTGGCTCCTGGGTGCTCTGCCTGGCCCTTTTGTGGAGTTCAAATATTTTGCCAAGGAAGGGCTTGTCAAGTCCTGCCATGTAATCCAGCCATCTCGGGATAGCTGGTGCTGGTGATTTTCTTTGGAGACATGTGATGGTTCAGCTATCACATGTATGCCTCAGGAGTAAGCCCTTCCAGCTTACTGTAACTCCTTTCAAAGAGCAGGAAAACTTCGTGTCTGCTTTTAGGGGCAGTAGTGCCACAGTGTCGAGTCCTAACACCTATATGGCATTCTTGGAAATAGGCTTGAGGAAACCCAGTATTTTCATGCAGTTAACTTTAAATTACCAAAGCTGAGAATCTCTTGTCTTTGTTCCATCAAAATGCAGGGTGACACCACAAGCTTCACAGAAGCATCTTCATTAGCTTAAGGATTAAAATTGAAAGGGTTTGTTTCAGAAAAATTTTTGTAATGGGACTCAGTAGTCAATGATGCATCAAGTACTTCTAGGTTATAAATATATTTTAAATGAGTGTTGAGTGTTTAATGAGTGTTTAAATGTTTAAGAAGCCAACATGCTCCTTATGGCACATTTGTGGTCTTCAGCCTTTTGGCAACATGAATATATATTGCTCCTTGGTAGCTATCGAAGTTGCTGCAGTGGTAGCTGTACAATCCTCTTTATCTCTTCTTTTTGTGTGGCCTTTGTATCTTTTACATTTAAAAAGTGGGGGGGAGGAGGGATAAAATATTTAAGAGTAGGGACAAAAATGATGGAAGCATCATTCACAGAAATAGCAGATGATTTAGTCAGCTTAGCCAAAGTAGGTTTGGCTCTATTAGAGGAGAAGTTTTCTGCTGTACTTAATTGAATTTACCAAGCTGGAACAAGCTCTGGCATAGCAGTTTCAGCCCCTGCCTTTGCTAGTCAGCAGGATTCAGATCTGTGGAGAGGTGGTGTAAAAAGCTTAGCAAACGCTGTGTGAACGGCAGAGTCAGCACTGGAATGCCTTCTTGACCTGGTGGTGGTGGGTCATTTCCTTCTCCTGAGTCAGTTTGGGACATTTGGGCACATATCCAACACACACAAACGCATTGCATACCTTGGGCAGTGTGGATTGCCATTGCAGGGGTTTTCTTCCTTGTGGAGAACTCTGTATGTTCTTGGTGCCATCCTGGCAGGTGCCTGCACAAGCTGTGCTCTGGAGAATGCATCTGATCTGATCAAGCCTTTATGGAGATGGAAGACTGAAATTACTTAGGAGCTGTGAGAGGAAGCCAAGAGTTTCACATCCCATTACATAGGAGCGTTATTTTTCGCTGGAAGCATATGGGTGTAGTAGAGGATTAAAATCCTAAATTTTAATCCTGATGCAGCATTGACTGTAGGTCCTGAGGAGCTTTATGTTCTGTCTTTCTTGCAGTCTACTGGAAAACATGTGTTATTTGTACAGGGCAATTAAAGTGTTGGCTATGAAAGCTGCAGTTATTTACACATACAGTTGGATGGTTCTGAACCAGCTCAGTGCCGAGTGGTTTCAGCCTGCCTACTGGGATGGCAGGGGACTAACATCCTACCAAATTAGTTGTTCCTTTAATTGGGAAGGGGAGGAGCAGTGTGCAAATGAATGCCTTCCATTTGAGTTCATTTGGAGCCGTGGATGTAGGAGCTGTTTTTGTTTGATAAACTTGATAAACCTCATCTGCTGCAACAGTGATTTCAATTGGAGGAAGATAAATTGAGGTGGAGAAGGAAATTGGAGGGCACAGGCTCAAGCCCGAGCAGGAAGGTTGTTTTAATAACCTGCAGGTTGCTTTGGTTTGAGATGAATGCCAACTTTTCAAAGTTTTTAAGATATAGAGGAAGAGAGGTCAAGTTGTTCAGGTATATTTTAGTATGACATTTGAATATATGTGAGATGCCACTGAGAAGCAAGCCAAGTTTCAATCAACAGAGTAAGACAAAAGGCTGTGTAACTTCCCTGTGAAAACAGGCAGGCTTTCTGCTGGGCTTGTGTTCTCGGTCATAGAGTGAGAGCTTTCTGTTTGCGCTATCCAAAATAGTGATTAGTCAGAGGTGCTGACAAAAAGGAGGAATTTAATGCAGTCAGGGGAAGAGTGATGTAGTTTCTCTATCGGCATGGGTGTGCCTCTGTGGGTGTGTGAGGTTCCTGCCCTGGATTAAACTAGATGGTATGTGCTTCTGTTGGACCCAGAGGAAATGACTTTAAGTGCAATGAATAATGTTTGGAGGGTTAAAGAATAGGAGGCAATGAACACAAGTCTCTTTTTAACTTAAGGTTATCTTTTAGGTTTGTTTTTTGTTTGGTGCACCGCATTAAAATAGCCCAGATACAAAGCTTGAGATTAAAAAGCATGCTAAAACTGGAATAAAACTGCTCTTTGGAAAAGCAAACTTGGGGAGATTTGTAAAGGAGAAGTCTGTATCCTAAGAAACAGATAAAACCAACAAAAGACCTGATAGCTTTTCCACGTTATGTGGGGAAAAAGGATTCTCAAACAGAAGAGTGATGAGTTGGTGATGTTGAAAATCAGATAGTTTTGCAACACTGTCAAAAAACCTTAAAGCAAATATGCACAATGCCTGGGAGGCTGAGTGTGGTGGTAGCTGTTCTTTCTCTAGATCAGTGGGGAAGCATGTGTGCACGTACAGATGCATGTGCAGATCTAGTTCCTCCCTTCCATCACAGCTGAAGGGGCGCCAGATAGCCTGGGTTGTTAGAAAATGGAGTTTCTACAGGCTCACAACTCTCCGTGACCCTTTTCCCCCGGCTAAATGAGAATTCACTGGAGTTTTCTGGTAGTCCTAAATGAGAGACAGTGACCTTAGTGGCCAACAGGTACAGCTTCAAAAAGAATCATGGAATCTTAATGGCTTCTGGTGTGTGTGTTTTCAGCACTAGATCTGAGGATTAAGTAAGTAGAATAATCCTTTGCATGGGGTGTTCAGTCAGGGATATGAGCAAAGAAGCCTGATTCATTTGGTGCCAGGTCCCGTGCAGATGAAGAAAATGCAGTGCCTTTTCTTTTTTTTTTTTTTTGTGGTACATGGCAACTGATTCTAAGGATTGTTCAGTAGCCTCATTATTCCAGGAATCCTGTTGCTCCACCAGGAGTGGTTGTCTAAATTTCTCCAAATTGTTCACTTATGTTAAGAGTAGACATTTTGACATCTGGTTCCCTCAGTTCACTAACAGAAAGGTGTGGTAACATGAAACAAGAAATGAATTTTTGGGGGTTTTTGTTCTGTTATGGTTTGTTGTTTTGGGGTTTTGTTGATTGGTTTTTCTCTGTGTGTGGTTTTGGGGGTTTTTTGGTGTGTGTATGTGTGCATTCATGAGAAGTCAAGATTATGTTCTTAACTTCCTTAGGACTCTGAATATAAAATCCATATTTCAAAATCTGTGAGGTAAGAAGTAAAAAGATGTAAATGGGAGTGCTTTTGATAGATGTTTCTAAGAGGATTTGTTGAGATAAGTGATGTATAGGAGTTACCCCACATATGCGTATATACATGTACTACAAGATGAACTGTTAAACCTCTGACAGACCAAATCACTGTATTTCTCAAATGGGTACAGCATTTACATTTTTCTTGCCATATGGCTCTGTTGCAGAGTCATTTACAACAAGCTTGTCCAGAAGGCTTGATTTGTGCTGTGAAAGCACAAGCTCAGTTATATCCACGTTCACTATAATGTTTAGTGGTCTTAGAAACAGCTAATGGCTGACAGCTGTCATTTTTCTTTCCTTTTGAAGCTAGCAGGCAGCGTGCCATCAACCAAGGAGGAGCTTTTCAGGGCTTTGTGGTCTTTGTGCATGTACCATGTAGTTCTGCAGGGTTATGGGTGTCTTCTGAAATAGACTGCAAAAATTGTACAGCTATTGGACCAGTGAGTGTGGATCATGCTAGCTGTTTTGGTCCAGGGGTTACTGATGGTTACTTCAGCACCGGCAAAGCAGTGACTGGAGGAAGAAGAGGGTTGCAACTGTTCATGAGAAGTTTTAGGAAGATGTGTGACTTGATCAGGACTGGCCTGTCTGGTGACAACTGCACAAAAAGCCTTAGCTGAACTACCATGCTAAAAATCTTGGGGTGAGATTATGGAACAGACTTTGACAGTTTTCAAAGACTTCAGTCCATTCCTTGATAGCTGAATTTTTTTTCCCTCAAAACCAATTTTCAAAACAAATTTTCTTCAATCTTTGACTCTTTCATTGGAGTATTAACAAAACGGACAGGATTATCTGAGGGCAGGTAAGCTTTTGTTTGCAAGACAAGTGTTGTAGAAGAAGCCTCAGGGGACTTGCTCTGAGAGAAGTCGATAGCCTTCTGAAGAGTCCTCTGCTCTGCAAGCTTTGTCTTTCTCCACAATACTTAACGTGTCTAGTAGGAAAAAGGTCTTGCAACTTTCTGCCTTCTGTCTTACCTTGCTAAACCTCCAAGGAAAAGTAGTTTCCTTTTTGAAACATACCAATTTAATTAAGACAAATTATCATAGTTGTTGCCATATGTTGTATTATGGGGTTAAATTTAGTTGGAAGCTTGAATTAAAAACTAGGTTGTCTCATTCAGGCGAGCGTACATGTTGATTGAGTAGCTTGAGCTGCAGATGCTGTTCCCTGCTGTGTATCAGTGATCACCAAAGGGTCAACCTAACGCTAAATTGGATTCAGAGTTCTTCCTATTACCCACTAATGGTGGGTAACTCATGTAGCAATTCATTTCCTGGTAAACTGTATGGTCCATCTTGTCTAACAGCTGGTATGTGCTGTTGCTATGGTGTATGATTCATTGACAGTGGTATAAAGTAACTCTCCCTAAGGGGGCATGTCTTCATGGTTACCCTTTGGAAAGCTTGATTTACATACTGAAATAGCAGGGAGCTTGTATGCATGCACGTGCATCCTTCAGCTGAGCCTGGGATGCTGTGATGGGCAGACATGAGAAATGGCCCTCCATTGACATCAGAAGGAGGTTTTGTTTTGCTGTCTGCTAGGTACTTAGAGCTCTGCTCTTCATGAGCATCCCCAGCCCGTGAAAAAGTTCAGGTCATGCCCAGTTTGTTTGATGTATAGGGTTTATCCCCATCCCTTTATTACATTTGTATTACAACTTTTAACCTTATTTTGGAAAGTCACTTAGTTCAGGGGAGAAATCATAGCTTGTTGAGACAAGATATTTTTGGAAGCGAGAGAGAGAAGGATGTAGCTATTTGGATTGCTTCCTTGAGGCTGCCAGATTGTCTGCACTAGTACAGTCTTCGGAAAGCCAGATTTGGCATTTTTGAAGGATATGCTTACTGCTCTTTTACACAATTTTAGGAAACTATTCCAGCTCAGGAAGGTGCTGGGCCCCTCTAGTAGTCTAAAGAGACTGCAGCAGCAGTGTGTGCGTTGCTCCTGAGAAGGAGCCGGTGCACCCTGCCGTTTTGGAAACCCATCTCAAATGGTACAGCAGCCTCTCAGTGCATGGTTACTCATGCTCAACAAGCTATGGTACTTCAAACAGAGGCAAGAATATGAAGAAATAAAATATTAATCAGATTGAAGTTCAGTGTAATCACTGCATTAATCAAAACTGCCCTGCACAAAACCAGTTGAAACAAAGTAATGGATTCATCAATATGGATTTTGTTCATTTGCAAATTATTCCATCAATATTTTGCTCTTTGATGTATTCATTATATCCAGTTCGTTATGTAGCTATTATATGCCACCAATCTCAGCCCTCCATAGGAGGCAACTTGCTATGGCAAGAGAGAGTCAGTTTATCAGCGTGTTTGCTCACAGCAGGTCTGCCAATGAAGTATATAGGTAGTTATTTATAGGCCTGAAGTTTGGAGTCGCCTGTAGAAAATTCCTGGGACCCCCCCCAGAATCCTTCTGGGAAGAGCAAGAGAGAGCTTCTAGGTCCCATTTTAACGTGGGTTTATGTTATG
>NW_009934260.1:63117-80740 GCF_000696875.1 Nestor notabilis | reverse complement strand
AGGTTCCAGCAGCTCTGCACCTCCGAGAACATGGGAAGCAGTGGCACAGGCTGACAGAAGAGATTTGGGGTTCTCCCCCTCCAGAGTCCTGCACTCAGGCTGCATGTTCTTCCCTGCCATTCTCTTCTTCCCCTCTCCTTTCTAGGCAGTATCCCTGAGCTGTCCCTCAAGAGGAATAGTGATACTAAAACCTTGTTTTCTAATGAGAATTGATGTGTGGCCTCTCTGGGGTCAAGGAACAAGAAAGTCCTCTGGTCAAAACTCTCCTCACAGAAGGGGTATCAAGTACTTTGGCTATTTATGGGAAGCTAAATGTCCCACTGGTTATGGTGGTTGCCTACAACAAATCTCTCATGGAAGAAAAGGATGGGGGGAAACTCTTTGAAATTATGTGAGCACCTGGCATGGGTAGGACTGGATGCTGTGCAAGTCCTGAATAGCTGCACCTGGACTACTCATTGTTGATGACATTAAATATCCTCACAGTATAAAACATAAGTTGATGTATCTTTTCAGTGTCGTCCTGTAGTTCATATTCTAAGGTTCTACCACAGCTTTGGTTTACAAGGGCAAACCTTTTAGTCACATTGCAATGCCAGTATAAGCTCTAAAGGACTGTGAAGGAGTGCATTCTCCTAGGTCACTGCTTTGCTGTGTCTTGGAGAACTGCAGAACGTGGCTGAGTAAAAAGCTTTTGCAGGTTGCATAAACTATTTGGTACAGCATGGCACAAGGTAATGCACGTGGTGAAATATTAATGTAGAACTTAAAATCTTGCTTTAAAATCTTGTTAAACTTTGATTACAACAAGCATGGTTTAGACACCTCATTAAAGTGTTAGAAGTTGATGTTCAATGTGCAAGTTCAAGCAGGAGAAGATTATCCTGAAATATGCATGCAAGCAGGATTTCCCCTGCCCTTACTCTCCTTCCAAATAGTAGGGAGGAAGCATCAGAAAGTAAAGTAGACATTAGCAGTGCCAGCTTCAGAAATCTGTGTGGATTTAAGTCACCAAGTTCATATTCATAAAGCAGCTTGCCCCAGGAAGTAGAAAGCAATTGTTCATCACTTTCTCCTTAATGGGGCCCATAAATCTTTCTGATCCTATGAAAACTGTAGAGCACAAAGGAACTTTGATTCTCTAACACAGTTACAAGGTTCAGCATGAGATTGAGGAAGTCCCTGTCCACAGTCCCAGGATTTGTCCCTGTATTTTATCCAGCTAAGGATTGATCACATACTTCACCTGAGAACACTGAGTTCATCCTAGTCAGATGAGTGGCGTCACCAGGGACCTATGAAGTTACAATCACATTACAGTTCTTGTCTGTGGTAATTTTACAGGCTTCTTGGCTTAGCCAGGCATGACATTTTTCCTTTACTTAAGTGTTGTCGGTGGCATGGCACCATTTGAAGTAATGCATAATCCTTAATGTTAATGTAGGCTTTGAAGGACTGTATGTAGTGATTGGTTTGGCAGTGCTTTGGAGCACCCCATTTGCAACTCAGTGGTCCCTGTATCCAATGTGGGTAACTCGGGCACTTCTGCATACATCTGTAAGAGGGCCTTTTATTCTTGGTTGCTGCAGTTATGGTTCAATGGTTCTGTAAAACTGGTAGTCCTTTCCATTTGATCCTTTATTAAAAAATAATAAATACATTAAAATATTCCTAGCATATGGCAGGGATGACTATTCTAAAGCAGCGAAGAGCCTTAGGCTTTTCAGGTGCAAACAACTCTCACTGCAGTAGCTGCCTTAGTGTAAATTACAAATGTAGTCATGTTTAATAGCAGCATATTATTGGATTGCCTTGCAGTAGCATGTGGGGAGGAGAAAATGGGAGGGACAGCAGTATCCTCCTAAGGGGAAGTTGCTGGAAAACCCTGCAATTACCCCTTTGTAAGCCACCTTTTGGTAAGGTAGCTATGGGAACCTTCGTTCAAAAAGAGGTAATTAAATATTTTTTTTTATTATCATACATTTCAGGTTGGTTTTCACGTATTTCGTTCTTCCCTTCCTTTCTTCTATGTCGTAACGGTTTTCTTTTGCCAGTTTGGGGTCTTAAATGCTAGTGAGAATGTCTGTCTTCTATTGTTATTTTTTTAATTGGTGCACGTTAAAATCTTTCTTCCTTTAAAAAAAATGTCCACTATTCAGAAATTTAAAACTTTTGCCTGTGAAACCAGAGACCATTTCCCTCAACTTTTTAACACTGGTGCTGCTTGCTTCCTTTTCCCCTTATCTTCCCCATCCTTCAGGTGTCTTTTTAACACAAGACACTGAAACCATCTCAGAGACATCTCTAGCCTACCATGCAATGCACTGGAGCTTGTGGAGACTTTTATATTGTAATTAACTTGTAGGTGTTTAACATTAAAATTTTATATATGGCTCTGAATGTAGCATCACTTGCCATCTGTAAATAAAACAAGGACAGGGCTTTGCAATAATAATGTGACTTGTTAGTCAAAAGAAATGTGAAAATCTGAAACAGATGTCTGAAATCCTTCTGTGGCATACATAAACTGATTCAGCTGCACAGGTGCTTAGAACAACAAGGAGACAGGAAATAGAAAACTTTGATTTCTCTCTTAAAATAAACCCCAAATTAACCACAAGCACAGCTTGTGGTGTCTATTTCTAGCCAATGTAAACCTTCTTGGTAGACCACCTGTAGTCTCCTCTTGACAACAGTCCAGCAGTAAAGGCTGCTGGCTCTGGGTTGGATGGGGAGAGCGTGAAGTGATACAAGCCTACGTTTTATTTGGTTTCTCTAATGCTACAAAGATCCTAATTCTGAAGCTCTGATTAAAGCTCTGAGCCAATTAGAGGTGACAAACATTATGCAGAGCATAAAAATACTGTGTTTTTTCCATGTTACTTACCTCATCAGCTGTACTTTTGCAGGGACTGGTGTGGTCTCAGTCACTCTGAAAATCTTGATTACTGCAGGCAAATCAGATAGTGGCCTGTGGGGATGAAGCCTCAGCATTAGTTAAAGTGGTGTGTGTAAGACACTGGAGAGCGTGTTTGAGCAGTAGCAATAGATAGAAAATCATAAATGGGCAGTGAAATGGTAATGATTAAAGTTATGAGAAAAAGGACATGCATGTGTCTGATCCTTGCTAAATACTTGACAAGTGATGCTAAGGCAGCTTGGAGAACAGAGTATTCATCTCTTCCTGCCTCTTCCCCAGCTGGAGCCCACAGGGCAGGGACATGGATGAGAAATTAAGTAGCATTAAGAAATTAACTAGGTTACTGAAACTTCATTTTATATTCTGCTTCATCTCTGATGTGGCCTCGCAGAGATTTGTAGCTGCTTGAAATATTTCAACACCTCTTCTGAATTAAGGCAGCAAATTGTACAGATAAGTGCCAAAAGAGTATTTACTTTTTCTTTAGATTGTGGCCATAATAGTTGCTTAAAAGTGACCACATTTGATAATTTATCAAAAAGGAATGCTACACTTTCCTGTTACGTACAGGCCTGTCTCTTGTAAAATGGAACATGAACATGCTCCCATCTTTTTCTTTTTTTTCTTTTTTTTTTTTTTTGGTCCAGTTGTTTACTGTAGTACAGTATTTTAAATGGTTGTTACTGAATAATTGAATGTGTCTCCAAATACGCTTTCAGGTGACTCTTACTGCTAATATGTGAAAAGTAACAGATGCTTAGGGTAGCAACTGTGTTCTCTAGGAGAAAGGTTTGAGTCCATAGGTATAGGGTGTGTAGGTACAACTTTTTGATCCATAATCTTTTTATTTCACTTGCTCTTGAGTGCTCCCTTTAACATACCTAGTCTACTTCAGCTATGTATTCAGTTGGCTTTGTTCCTGTGACTGGATTTATTTTAAGATACCTGGCTTGTGTTTGTTCATATTTCTTGAAAGAACGATGATGAGCCAGAACGGAATCATTTTATACTTTGAAGGATTAAGTAAAATTTGGGATATTAAATTTGCTGGCTTGGGTGAACGTTGTGGTGAAGCTGATGTATTACTGAGGACCGTCACTGTTCATCGAGTCTTGTTGCAGTCCATTAAACAAAACAGCTACAGGAAACATATGGTTTCAGTTTTAGTGGCACAGTATGTTAAGCAATCCACAATTTGTGTTCTTAACCTGTTTATTGAGCCCCATTTTTAGTAACCTCCATCAGTAGGGTTTGTTTGTTCTAGGGTGGCTTGTGTCAGGCTTCTCCTTGCCAATTTATTGGCAGGGCACTGCGTCTGTTTACAATGCAGATGTCTGTCTCCTACAATACAATCATAGAGTTCCCATTCAAATTGAGCTCTTTTTCAGAGCCGTTTGAATGTTTTTAATATTCAAGCCCACTGCAGTCTCATAACTTAACCTACCAGCTGAACTGAAGGCTTTTAAATGAGACTCTTCACTGCTGTTCCTATGGTTACACTGGAAGAGAAACCTGATAAATAGGAGCCAGAAGGGCACAGAAAATCTTCTAGTAACAGTTGCTATCATTATTGCAACGCTACAATTTCCAATTTGTTCTTTCATTTTCTTTGCAATATTTTCTCTTTAAGTGGAAGCCTTTCTTTCTGAGAATTAGTGGCTGCTACTGTTGGAAAACAGTAGCTAGAAGAAGATGGAGACCCACCCCCTGGAAACAGGTTTTTGTTCTGCTTGCAAGTGGATTTGTTCCCCGCTCCTTCTATCAGTTAACTTAATTTGAAAAGTGCTCTTTATGTGCAATTCTAAGAGATAGTCCCTGGGTTAGCTGTAGGTGACTTGAATACAAACTATGTACCAGCATCAACGTACAGCTTCCTATCAGACGGTGGGAGTAATAGGTGGTATGTTAGCTGCTACTGTGGGGAAATAATACATACGTAAAAGCAAACAACCAGCAGTTCCTTGAGCGCTGGAACAAATGGAGCCCAGGTCTCCTGTGGATTCGCCTTGTGCGTGATTGATTTCTGCCATCTGAGAATGAGCACGAGCCTTTCCTTGCAGCTGGGGCATTTTGTGGTGTTTCCTTCGCTTTGTGTCTCTGGGGGAAAGCACACACAGCAGCACTGGTGGGAGCTATGCTGTCCTCTTCCCTTTCTTATCCCCACCCTATGCCCACCTTTGGGTTGGAGCAGAGGGGTCTCCCCCCTTACCCAGTTTTGCTGTCTGCTTTTGCTGGCACAAGAGCTTATCTGGTCACCATCGCAGTGTTTGGGTGCTCTTCCCTTGGGCTCCCTTGAAAGGCATGTTGGGAGGTTGGGGCACCAGGTTGCTCTTGCTTGTATGTTGGAGAGGACACGTCAGGGCGCCGGTGGCTGCTTGGAGAGCTGCAATGGAGAAGATGCTTGGCAGTAAGCAATGGGAGTGCCCCATAGCCCTCTTGACCCTCCCCACATTAGTGAGAAGGTGGGCAGCCCCTCTCCATATCTCTGAGCAGGCATTTGCCTGCTCTTACAGCCCACTTTGGGTCTGCCTTGAGCTGCCTCTCCCAGAAAGCTCTTTCCTCTGCCTAACTTCCCTTGGGCAGCAGATTGAGATGTCATTTCTTTTATCTCACTAACACTGTTGAATGCAGTTTCCACTAGAGAGCAGGGTGAATGGTAGCTGTGGGAAGGCGTGTTATCTGCTTGGGAACTGACCTCTTGGGGCTTGTTCTGGTTCCTGTTTAAAAGCGTTGCTCTTGTGAAAACATCCTCCAGCCCTGTGGCATGAGAGCAGGCTGAAGTAAGCTTTTGTATTGCAGAAAGCCCAGGGTAATTAGGCATCTATATAAATAACACTTGAGGACACATTAAAACCAAAGAATGTTTATTCTAGCTGTTCTCTGGGTGCATGAGTTTGCCTTGCTTTTTAGATTATTATAAAGGATGGATAGAAGATCATTGTAAAAGGAGCAAAGAAAATCAGACCATGATGACACAATGAAGCTTGCATTCTCTTTTATAATACTGTTTGTGACTCAAGTCGTGTGCAATTTGGAAGAGTTGTCAAACCAAAGGAAAAGTCAGAGTAAAGAAATACAGAGTTGTAAGAGAGATGGTTTGGGAGGGACTGAAGGGAAAGTGGCAGGACTACAAATTGTGAATTAGGGGTCTGCTTCCTGCTCTGACTAATTTCAAGCTGTGTTACATAGCATGGTGCCTACTGGAGCAATCCTTGCTTGTATCTCAGTGGTAAAGTGTCCAGAATACCTGGGGCCAGTGAGCTTAGAAGTAGCAACAAGCTGTTGGGGCGGTGGGAGAGAAAGCAGCAAAGAAACAAAATGTAGCAATATATACCTATTTTTCAATCATGATTTGTGATAAAAGAATTGCTTTTGGTGGTAGATTCTGCACTTTGAGTCAGCAACTTGGCTCTGAGCTGTGGATGTTACCTGGCAGTGGGGTTGGGGCTCTCGCCCCCTATCCTGCTGCTGCTGCCAGGGAGCCAACCTGGCTGTGGCCTGCCCCACACAGCCCAGAAGCAGCCACCTTCTCAGCACCATGCTGTTTTCTCCAGAATATCCAGAGGACAGAGGGCTGGGCATAGTGATGATGCTCTGGTAGCCTCATTTCTGGGATAATCACCCTAAAGACAAGGAATATCTTCTGTCCATCACTTGGCCTGAAATCATCTCTATTATGAAGCAGCTTGAAGTAAACATCAATTTTTATTTTTATTATTTTCATAAATCACAAGATAGAAATGCAGTCCGCACAAATGCAAAGTTGAGAAAAAGAGGTGAAAAGAGATGAAAGGAAAAGTAGAGCTATCATTTCTTGGGCTAACCTTCTGCTGACCAAATACCTGGCTGTCCCACCCTGCTTTGGAGATCCTCATATCCCCCTAGCCCCTCTGATCTCCCCAGGAACCAGCCAGTTGTGTGCTGATCTGATGCCTAGCTAAGCCTTATGTGCAAATCACTAGAGTTTTCCATATGAACCTTGTATATGGAGTGTAACTATGATGAGCGCACCTTGTACCCTGTGAAGTTTCACCTGGGACCAGCAATGACCGTAGTCAGTCACTTGGGGTGACAATTGGTTTGAAGGTGATTTGTGCAGCTTAGTCATAGGGAACAGCATAGCAAAGTTATTAACAAAAGCTCATTTGAGTTCTCTGAGGGAAGATAGTATAATGAATGCACTGCTTTTCCCGTGCTGGATCTGAGACTTCTGCTAAGCTTCATCTGTAATAATGTTTTAGTGGAGGTGAATTTCCAGTACTGGTGCAGTAAATAACTCTGCCACGGTAAATTTACTGAGCTGTTTAGTGAGGGTTGCTGACTGCTGAGACTGACCTTCCTGCCCAGTCTGCTGCTTTCGGGGAAGTGAAATTATCATTCCAGAAGCTAGTAGTGTATTGGTGTTCATCTTGAGATGCTTAAAATCTCCTTCAGTCTTTGATATGGTTATCTTTATGCAAACACAGTGTAAGTCTTGGAGATAAAATGGGGAACTTCAGAAAAGCTGTTAACTGCATGAATAAATTCTGAATTTAAAATTAGTAACACTTCTGTCTTGTCAATATATAGACATACAAAAGTTCACTTTGTACTTCCCCCTCCCCTTCTGTGTCCGTTTTTGTCTTTTAACAGAGTTTCTTTTTTTCTTCTCAGAGTCATGAGTAGGACTGGCTTTTTCTTTTCCCTGTGTGTAAAAGCTCTCTATTGAACAGCAGATGAAGGAAAGGTGTTTAGATTGTGACCTGGGGCTGGTTTCTTCATGGGTACTGAGTTCCCAAACAGTTTTAAATGCAAAGTTCCTTTGGTTGACATCTAGAGATTGAGAACTACTGACAAATATCAATTCCTCTGTTTTCCTGCTGGGCAAGATTTAATTCTAAGGCAGGCCAGCTGAGTTTAGTGAAATTCCTTCTCTTGGCAGGATTTTGAGGGGAGTTGCTTGCAGGGGTGATAAAGTAGCAGCTTGTAGCTCTGGGAACTGTGTTGTGATATTGAGACCCCTGCTCTGCTCTGTGAAGGTGACATGCTGCCTTCTTCTGTAGGTAGCCAGATAATTGGAAGATACTATTTATTGCCAAAGATAACTGTCAAAGTCCATCAGGCGTGTGCTCTATTTGTTCTTAATATAAGTGGAGAAAGACACTACCTTTTCAGTTGAGGTGATAGAGTGGTCCTAGAACTTGGGTGCCATACCTGAGTGGAGAGGAGAGGCGTCTTTTATGAGTAGGATGTAAGAAAATAGGTTGATTAAACTTTGTGGGTTTACTCATTTATGGTTAGTTATTTAGGAGCATCCCCATGCATGTGAATCTGGGCAGGGAGCAGGCTCCGGGAGTGTTCATGCACTGACTGAAAATCCAGACCGCTGGGTTATGTTTGAGATCCTTCTTGCATGTCTCCTTACAATATACTAATGCTGCACTTTTTTTTGGTGCAGTAAGCCTTTTTAATTCTTTTTCATTTTTCTTCTGGGAAGTGTGAGAGGGAGATAAAGACCCAGTCCCTCTCTACTCCAGCAAGGAAAAAAAAACCCAAGTTGAACCAACTTTTCATCCCTGAAGGCAGGTGTTCTACCTTCTACACCAAGTTAACGTGGGCCCTTGCTATTTCCTTTAGAAAGAAGTTTGTTTTAACCCCAGCAGTAACTAAGCAGCACACAGCCACTTGCTTGCTCTCCCCCAGAGTGAGGGGGGAGAGAATCAGACGAGTAGAAGTGAGAAAACCCATGGGTTGAGATAAAGACAATTTAACAGGTAAAGCAGAAGCCATGTGTGCAAGTGAAGCAAAACAAGGAATTCATTCGCCACTTTCCATCAGCAGGCAGGTGTTCACCCGTCCCCAGGAAAGCAGGGCTCCATCACGTGTAAGAGTGACTTGGGAAGAGCCATCACTCTGAATGTCCCCCCACTTCCTTCTTCCCCAGCTCTATGTGCTTGAGCATGACACCATATGGTCTGGGATGTCCCTGTGGTCAGCTGGGGTCAGCTGTCCCGGCTGAGTCCCGTCCTCATTCCTTGTGGACCCCATTCTGCTCACAGGTGGGGTGAGAGACAGAAAAGGCCTTGACTCTGTGTAAGCGCTGCTCAGCAGTAACTAAAGCATCCCTGTGTTATCAACACTGTTTACAGCACAAATCCAACACAGCCTATACAAGGTCCTATGAAGAAAATTAACTCTATCCCAGCCAAAACCAGCACAAAGTTACAGCTGCATTTTGTGAGGGTACTATGTTGTAAAACGCTTGAAGCTTGCTTGCTGGATCAGGCCGTGCAGGGTCTGGAAACCAGGCAGAGTGGTACCTAACTGTAGCTAATGGGGACAGAAGCTTTGTCTCTGTGGCTGAGGGAGGAAACATGATGGGAAGGAGAATCATGCAGAGCTGGAGGTACCCAAGGGATTTTCAGGTCAAAGGAGGAGCTACTTAACAAATCCATAACCCCCCAATTGGTGAGCAGCCAACTCTGCAAATGCCAGAAGACAGGCTTTTCATATATATATATATATAGAAGGAAAATCCTGTGGTGCTGTATCTACTTTTGGATATGGATTTAAAGTTTTTCATAGACCATAGAGCTCAGTGGTGTTACTTTTCCATTAAATCCACTTTGTAAGAGCCTGAGTAATACCATCCTTGCTGATGATTAGTTTGCGAAAGCAATTCACGTGCAATTGTTGCCTCTGTGCATGTGCTGTCTCTGGGAAGATGATGGATTCTGTAATTCATGTCAAGAGATCTGCGTGTCATTCTGAAAACAGAGGGGGTGCTCCAGATCAAATCAATAGATCACTCCTGAGCAGGAAACCTTCCAAACAGCATTTTAAAAACAGGCATCAAAGCTAATGCTGGTGTACAGGTACTTACTGACAGCAGGCTGATAGAGACATCTTATTTTAGAAACTTTCATACCTTTGTAGATGCTCTTTAAAGCATCTCTGAGGTTGGTGAGTATCTTTTACATGTGGAGAGCAATGTAAAAGTAGCCCAAGGTGCTCCCCAAAGAAGTGTATGCTTAAGTGATGATGGAAATTTCCCTTCATACTACACTAATAAACAAAAAGCATACTCTTAATCTCTTGCTATTCAGGCAGTTTCCACAGCTATGCATAATGCAGGTTTAGACAAATAATGAGAACAGGGCAATGAGGAAGATAAAAGCACCTTGTCAAAAAATAACTTGGTTGTTTTTCTTCAGATTGAATCTTTCTCGACTCTTCCTTCTTTCCCTGTTTCTCCATCTCTAAACAAATAACAGCAATCATCTAAATGAGTCTTTATTTATACTGCTTCTCTCAGTCTTGATGCTTCCTAATTTTAGTTCTGTGGCCTGAACAGTATATTGTCAGTCTTAATGGTTTTGCACCTAAAGACCATCTGTCCTTAAATATATACCAGAGTGATTTTTAGAAAGCACGTTGAGTTTTGCTTTGGCACCAGTCTTGGAGATGCCCTTGTGCCTGATAAGCTTTATAGTGCTGCCCAATACCATAATACAGGCATCTTAAGTTAGCTGGATAAATGCGGATTGATTCCAGTCTTCTGGTATAGGAGAAAATTGGAACAGGAAGAAAAACTGGTAGTGAAATTAGGGCCTGCTGCTGCCTTAAGGGCACTGCAAGTCAGGGGGCTTATGGAGACTCGAGGCTTACCTCTTCCTAGTGCTGGAGGAAAAAGACATGGGGAAAATTTGCTCCAAATATGTGCAATATGTGCAAATATATCTCTCTCTGGCTCTGGAAAAAAACCCTAAGGGCATTCTGCTTGAAGTCTTCCCCTCCCAAATCCTTTCTTGTTAAAACTCTAGCTCTTATATGAGCTTTGAGGCTCACTTTACACAGAGCTTACATTTACTCCATGGCTTAGTTGAGCCCAAGCAACGAGGCCTGACCAAGTCAGACCTCGCACCTTCAGAACCAGGTTGGCATCGCTGGCTTTTAGGATTTGCTCTGTCCTTCTGTCTCACGCTGGGCTAATTTAGCCTCATCTTGGTAAACAAGAAAAGGGTCCTTACTCAACAGATTTGAGCTGGAGTGACTGCAGCTGTCGTCTGGTCTGTGTGCAAACCAATTTTGTTCATTCCCTTGCCTGGCAGGAAGCCTGCACCAGAATTGTGTCGGGACTAATCAGCATTAAACCAATGTCAGGAGGGCTGTGGCGGGCTGCCCTGTAGCAAGGCAAGAGCAACAAGGCTGTTCAGGAGGGATTAGTGTAAGTCCTGCCCGGGATGCAGCTGTGCTAGGAAAGGCACCATAACTGTATGGAGTATTTTTCTTAGGCCTTGTTGTGAAATTCCCTAACCAACTGCCAGAATAAGTAGCTTTGCAGTGAGAAATCTGCATTATTTACTATATGTGACCATGAATATGAAAGCCAGGAGGGAGAAGGTGCGGCGTCCGTGGAGCTGTAATATCCAGGAGATGTATGTGGTCCCTTTGAGCATGCTGAGCTTTCTTCTCCTGGAGAGGCAAGGTGGTGAATGAGTAAGTTCTCCAGCCAAAAGATGATGTTAGTGGTGCTGCTGCTAGTCTTATGTTATACCACAGTAGATGTGTTAGTACTAAACAACGTGAAGGCAAGGAGGTGGAAATATTTCTGAGAGAAGACCTGAAGCTTGGCAAGGGGTGATTCATAGCTCTTAATCCCTCACGGTCTCCGTTTTCGTGGCTGGTATTTACACTGCAGGTTCAAGGGTGCCTCCTGGTTTGTGCTGAAAGCATTGAACCACAGAGATCCCAGCTTACGCTTTTTGCTCCCGAGATGCTGAAATGTTGATGTCTCACTTTGCTCTCTCCTCCCTGGAGTTATTGAATTGCCTTTTCAGCTTTTCATCACAAGAATTATTTTTGTCTTGCTCTGAGCACCATGATGTGGCTTTGAAGTCAGCCCTGCTTTGAATAGGGACCAAATGACCTCCAGAGGTCCTTTCCAACCTGATTTTTTTTTTCTGATCCCCTCAATCCTGATCCCCCTGCTTTCACAGGTAGATGCTTTCACATGTTTTGGATGTACCTACACCTGAAATTCTCCAGCTTCTCTGACTTTGTTAGGGGTCCGTATGTTTGTATCTGCTCAGCATTAGTCATCCCTTCTCTGACTGTAGCTATTACACTTCACTGTATAACAGCATAGGATGGGTATGCTCTTGTGTTATCCACAGCAGGCACAGCCACAGTCTAAATGCCTCTTAGGGTTTCTAAACCTTTAGGTAAATCTGCTCTGCCTAAATTTACACGTCAAAATTGTTTTCTAGCACAAAGCTAAGCCCAAATGAACTTTTGAACCATGTCCCTGCCACATGTTAAGTGTGTTTTTGTTGTTTGGGCAGCTCATTTAAGGGGAGCAAGCAGACCTTCTGGTCTAAGATGCCCCAATTAATTATAAGCTATGCAACATAAGAAATCCTCCTTCTTAGGGAAGAATCATTAGCAACAAACCTGTCTGAGATGAGTGAACTGAGACCCAGGAACAGAGAAGCTTTGAGTGCTCTCATCAGTAGAAAAACCCTTCATGTCTTGGTGAAGAAGGGACCAAAGACCTCAGCTGTGCCTTGTGCTTACTCATACATGAGATAGCACAGGTGGAGATCTCGGTGAGATGCCGGCTGCTTTGGGCAAGATAGTGTGACAAGATACAGCACTGTGCTACCAAAGCCGTATGTGAAGCCTGGATGCCTCTCTGCCGGGGAGTGCTCAGGCAGCGTCTGATGGTGGGGAACATTTAGTGAGTGTGAGGTTATTAATTAGGCAGAAGACTATTGGCTACCAGCAGTGCTTTCTGAAACACTGCTTTCCTAAAGGGAGATGAAATGGTTTGGGGGATAGTCCTAAATGCAAGTAAAAGGTTAAAATAAACAACCAAGCAAAGAAAACCCTGATTTTTTTGAAAGCATGGTATCCAACTAGGTACTAACAGAAGTGGATGGGATTTCAAAGGAGCCTCCACTGCACATCTTGACTAGTCACTGAAATGGCTGGTCCCCACGTGTGTGTGTAAAATATATGTGACCCTCTACAACTCTAGTATCTCCAATTTTTATATTGTTTCCCTCATGGTGGTGATGTTTTGAGAGGGTTTTTTTGCCAGTCCTGGATGAGAGAAACCTGGCTGTTGTGGCAGGGCAGATGGGGAGGGCTGGGCAGGATCCTGGTTCCTTGTTACTCTCACCTTCCATGCTGCAGGACAAACTAGACCGTGCTGTGCTGAGCATGTCTCCTCTCACGTTTCTCCTTTTTTTTCCCCTACTTATCTTCTCGCAATACCTTACCTGACATATTCATGCTAATGATACATCTCATTCTTTCTTTGACAGAGGTGATTGAAAATAGCCATTTAAAATGAGGGAGGGCCAGTAACAGAAGCTAGATTTGCTGCAACCCAAGCCCACCTTTCTATCTTTAAAGACTGTTATTTTTTTCCTGCACAACTTACTGCTTTTTCAGAGTCTCTCTTTTAGACTGGATCTTCAAAAGTTACTTTCCTCAATGCAGTTGTTACACTTGGATTCTGGGGGCCTGTTTTTCATGCTTAATCATACACTCTGCTGACAGCCAGTGGCTTCAGGCTATTACCCTGAAACTGCCATTTCTAATGCAAGAGGTTGGTTTTTTTAATTCAAGGCATTTGACAAGTTTGAGGCCCCTCCCTGTGGGAGCACAGATGGCAGCTAAAGGGATGCTGGAACAATTCCACTCCTGCCTCACTGATGGCAAACCGGGTTTCAGGAGAGAGTGGTGAGACTCTGCAAATCTGTTCAAAAAGATCCTGTGTCCCTGACAAACATGGAAGGGATTTGATGCTCCGTGTGATGCCTAGTGCTGTGGTCTGACATCCTATCTGCCTACCTGTGCTCTCCTGCTTGATCGTTATGTCCAGGACTCCCTTCCTATCAATATTTTAGTTTCTTGATTTCTAATGCTCTTATGGAGCTCACACATGTAATGTTAAACCAATCCTTTCTTAGTCCTGTGGGGTTTTGCTTTTCTCCTCCCCCCCAACCTTGTACAAATCTCCAAATATCTTTATTGTCTACTAAAAGGGGATTTTTGCATTTGGTGACCTTTTTGAAATTGTGAGAAGATGGGAGAGGAAATAACAGGTAGCATTTCTATGGCACAGTAAGGTCTGCCTTATAGACCAAAAAGGCACCTTGATATTCTGGGTTTGAGGCTAGGAAGGAACGGTTAGCTAAAACAAGGCTGAAATCCTGCTGAGCCTGTCTGCTTGACGTCCCAGCTGGAAACGTCTTTTCACAGCGCAGGTTTACCCTGCAGCAACTCCCCAGCTGGTCCTGGAGGAGCCTGAGCAGCCTGCAGTGCACTGCTGCCTCTTCTGCCTCGGGGCATCCTGTGCGAAGTGCAGAGCTGCTCTGGTTGTCAGGGAATTAATTATTCGCCTTCAAGGAGAAGGGCTCTTCAAGAAAATTCAACCTAGTGCAGCTTCTTTCTCCATTTTAAGAACCACGTGTAGATTTCAAGTTTTGTGTTTGTCCCCCTGACACAGACCAGGGGTTTGAAGAAGGGGCAGCTTGGACTTGAAGTGTCTGGAGGCAAAGCAATTTCCAAGTTTGCAATTTTTCTTTATGAATAATGCTGGGGAAAGAAGCTATGGTCAAAAGCTTTTCTTCTTCCTAAAATTGTATAAATTGTATAGTATATTAAAAGAAATACACACACATCCACACTTATAGAACCATAGAATCAGCTAGGTTGGAAAAGACCTTTAAGATCAAGTCCAACCGTTACCCCAGCACTGCCAGGTCCACCACTGAACCGTGTCACTGGGGGCCTCCTCTACACGGGTTCTGAACACCTCCAGGGATGGTGATCCCAGCACTGCCCTGGGCAGCCTGTGCCAATGCCTGAGCACCCTTTCTGTGAAGAAGTTTTTCCTGATATCCAGTCTAAACCTCCCCTGGCACAGCTTGAGGCCATTACCTCTTGTCCTATCACTTGTTACTTGGCAGAAGAGGTCAGCCACCTCCTCTCTCTACCCTTCTTTCAGGTAGTTGTAAAGAGCAATAAGGTCACCCCTGAGCCTTCTCTTCTCCTAGCTAAACACTCCCAGTTCCCTCAGCTGCTCCTCATCACACTTGTGCTCCAGACCCTTCACCAGCTCTGTTGCCCTTCTCTGGCCCCGCTCCAGCACCTCAATGTCTCTCTTGCAGTGAGGGGCCCAGAACTGAACACAGGATTCGAGGTGCAGCCTCACCAGTGCCGAGTACAGGGGGATGATCACTGCCCTGGCCCTGCTGCCACGCTACTGCTGGAACAGGCCAGGATGCTGGTGGCCACATCGGCTGCCTGGGCACAAGCTGCTCGTGTTCAGCTCCGTCAGCACCCCCAGGTCCTTTCCCGCCAGGCAGCTTTCCAGCCACTCTTCCCCAAGCCTGGAGCGTTGCAGGGGGGTGTTGTCACCCAAGTGCAGAACCTGGCACTTTGCCTTGCTGAACCTCGTACCATTGGCCACAGCCCATTGATCCAGCCTGTCCGGATCCCTCTACAGAGCCTCCCTATCCTCAGCTGATCAATGCCTCCAGCCAACTTGGTGTCATCTGCAAATTTACTGAGGGTGCACTCAATCCTCTCATCCAGATTCTCAGTAAGGTCTCTAAGGTCCCTTCCAACTTAAACCATTCTATGATCCTATGAAATAATCCATTGCAGCTTTTTTCTCTGTTGTGGCTACTGTGGTTAAAGCTGTAGAGGAGCTCAGGCAATTTTCTTTTGTCTTTTTCTCCTAATTGCTGGAGTAGATTGTTCTTAGAAGCCACTGCAGAAGTCTTCTGCTAGGGACCTTTGGAAAGCATTGTGTTATTTTGTGATTGGAATGCACTTCACTGTAGCTTGCTTACTGAACTACATTCACATAGAATAGGCTCTTTCTCAAAAAAGAACCATTTCCAAAATATTAAGTAAAAGAAAGGTTAGGGAAAGGGAGAAACTGACCTTCTGTCAGGACAGAACATGTACTGAAATAAAGTGCTTTTGCTTCTACAGGTTGACACAAGGTTGTGAATAAATGCATTTTCAAAGCAGAAACTAAAAAGGCTTAGGAAACATAAGTTATTTCAGACAATGTTGATTGCATGGCTTCTTCAACATGCCCTGACAGTTCAGGGAGATGAAGCAACGTTGTCGTTTACCTAAGAAAGTGCAAACCTCTGTCAGAGTCCACCTGGATGACTGCTGCAGTCATGCGAGTCTGTGTGTTTTCATGTAGGTAGGGCAACTGCACTTTAGTCTAAACAGCTGTACCTGAACAGGGCTCAGGTTTTACAGCCATTAAGTCAGCTGCTCTGTGGCCTGCATCAAAATCCACTATCGCTTTAGACATGGAGGAAGCGATGGAGAAGTGGGAAAGTAATGTGGGATAGAGCTGTTGAAGGGCTGTTACAAGTGCATCCTCTGTCCTCACTACAGAGTGGAAAGTGTTACTGTCCTGAATGAAATGGGATTCAGTGCTAATCTGCAGCCTAAACCAGCTTTGTGGGAAAGCACCAGTATAGGAACAAGAGCAGGAAAGGTGAGGGAGGTACCTGGATAACCACTCCAAAGAGTTCAGATCTCTCAGACAGATGGCAAAAGGCATGTTTCTTTGGGGAAGGATTAGCTTGGGGAGGAGTTAACCAGAAGCACCACAAAAGCAAACAGTTCCTCAGGCTGTTTATAAATTGATACTCTGATGCCACAAAATACGGATTTATGTTGAAGTTTCATATTTCTGTGTTAAAATAAGTCACATTCAGGCTGTCGTACTGGTATAAACAGAGAATAAACCTTGCTGAATTCAAAGCCTGGGGTGGAGTCCTACTTTAACAAGCAGGCTTTTTCGGAGGCAAAAGGAGTGCATTTTGGAAGCTTTGTTCTTTTGGCTCATAAGTGAGCTTAGCTAGAAGTTTGAATGTTTTGTAATTATTTCATGACCCCTGAATTTGCAGCTGTAGGATGTGTGCAAGTGCTCAGATTCCTTTAATCTCATGTACATACATAGTCATTTTGATTTCAAAGAGGAATTCTGTTCCCCACATGCACTGCCTGTTGTGATGACTTGGAGACCAGCGCTGTTGATTTTGCTGTATACATGTGAAGCCCTTGAAATATTCATTATGGTCTCTGGTAATCTAATATTAGTGAATCATCTTACAGTCCTTTACGAGAAGGTCTATTTTTCAGCCTGATAATAAAACTGCAGGCTTTATTTAAGCAAATATACTTATGCCCAGGTAGCTTCTGCTTAGCTTATTGGTCACAGCTGTGTAACTGCTGAGATCTGTGTCATTTGTTGTCACAAATATTTATAGTTTTGGTCTTTCCTCCTGTGTGTGCTTCCTATGTAAGTTTCAGGAAAAAATGTGCTTCCTTAATGTAAATCTTTAATGCAGCGCACAGAGACCTGTTAACCTTTGCTTTGCAGAGGTATCCATCAGGGATGCTCTCAGGGTGTTTGCATGTCGCAGAATAAATCACCAGAAACCTGCCAAAGCCGGAAGAGATATGCAAATGCCTGCGTCTCTTTAATCTGGCATGTGTGTATCCTGTCTGATGGGAGATGGGAATTCTAATCCCGTGGGAGCAATGCAGGAACTCTTGATGCTACTGCAGTGCTGTAAGGAATTACAAGCCAGCTGGTGTCCACATTTGAGGACTGTTTCTATTGTTGCTTGGGCCTTTTTGTGAAGCTGGGAAGAGCCCCAGGTGCAAGGGACA
>NW_009934260.1:58317-63086 GCF_000696875.1 Nestor notabilis | reverse complement strand
TAATCGTGTGTGGACGCATCCCTGCCAGTCCCCTCGCTTTGGGAAAAAGGGAACGTGCATATGTCTGTGGTTGTGAATACATTATACATGTGCTCTCTCACATCGACTAGCGTTGTTTAGTTGGTAGGCTTATGTTCTATAGGGAATGTGAGCAGGTACTATTGAAACCTATCCTTATGCACCAGAAATGATGCTTTCCTGCCTTGATTTGAAAGAATAACAACTTTCTCCATGCAAAATGATTATGCTCTTGTTTTCTGTAACATGATGCTCAGATTCAGCTGTCCCACACTGACACACCAAGACACTGTCATTTTGTGTTGCATTGCTATACCCATACGTTGTGTTAATTCTCTTTCCTTTTGGATGCACTTCCCTGTGTTTATTAGACCTTCCAGACCTTAGTACACAGACAGAGACCGTAAGCATACTAAAGTATGTTCAGATATGGTGTGTGTGCCTCATCCAGCCTTGATTTGCTCAGTATGAAATACTCCATTTCTAATGTATGTTCAAACAGTTACTGAGGTGTCCAAAACAGCATGGTATGGTTTGCTTCATTATGTGAAGCATTCTATTTACCTCCATAAAATTCCCCTTTGTGTGAAAGGAAAGTGTAAAATATCATAACATATCTCATGCAGAAATAACAGGGGTTGTATGCAATGGCCAGGAGGGCTCTCATGCCTGTCTGGTGGGTGGCTCTAAATGCCTTGGTTTTGAAGTAGCCTCTCTGTAGTCAGTGGCAACACACGCTTATTTAAAAATCAGAGCAGCAATTACATGCCTTATACGTATGTATCTTTATTATGCCAATCAACCTGGGATCCATGCACTAAAAGATTAGTGGTAAAGAGGAAACAGTTGCTCAAATGCCAAGTAATTTTAGGGTTATTTAGATCTCTGTTCCTTGCTGCTTGCATCTCTACTAGCAGGGTGCTAAAAAAATAGACAAAGTATGTACTTAGGGTGAAAGTGGACTTCAATTTCTTACACTCCTTTTTGTGCATCTCTTCTCTTTCAGAGTCCCACTGGCTCTTTTTAGCCTTCTTTCAGGCCAGGAAATGTTCCCTTTTCCACGCTGTGGCTCTCCATGGTCTTTTTAACTTTAGGGTCTAAAAGCATCCCTGAAACATGTATTGGTTTTACATGGGTATCTACTGCTCTACAGAGGGATTTTTAGCAGAGTGGCAGTGGAAATTTATGGGGAGATGGGATAAAACACTAGTTTTCATTGCTGGGCTTTGATAAAGGAGAGACTTGCAAGATACATAGCCCTTTGCACTGACCCCTCTTGGTTGTTTTATGAGACTTCACTTGCATTCTTTAAGAGATCTTGTTAATGACACTGGAAGGTGTATCCCTGGGGTTGAAGGCTGAGTTGTTGGGAGAGTAGGAAACTCCAAAATCACTGGACAGGAAATCTGATATAAGCCTTGAAGTGGTATTTTTTGGGTACAAAGGTTAGGACCACACCTGCAGAATTGCCTCCATTTCCAGATGTCTCAGGGTACAAATGGGACAGGGGAAGAAAGGGTCTGAGGTGCAGGAGCATTTACAAGCTGAACCCTGAGACAATTATTTTTCTGGCCTTCTCAGTGGAGATCCACCTTTACAGAGATGCTTTGGCACCTAATACTCCCTAAGGCCTTAAGGTAAGCCAAAGAATTTAATTTCTGGGCTGTCCTTTGTAGGGAACTGAACTAAATCTAGAGACATGGTAGAAATGCTGCTATGCTTTGAGTTGTCTAGCTGGAGTCTAGTTTGGATCCAGAAATCAGTATTGGTCTATGCCTTTGGATTTAAATCTTGACACCTTACCATGGCATGGTGATTGAGTCCTGGTTTCAGCTTTCTGTATTTTCAGTAGACTTGGAAACTGGCCACAAAATGGTCAGAAGGGGTAAAGCATAAATCTGATTGTTTATGCTTTGTCTGTATTTAACTAGTCATGGTTTACTTAAGGTTTACTTCATCATAGAGCATATTTTTCATGTGGTTTAGATGTGCAGTTGCTGTGCACTGATAGCTTCTTAATGATCCCTTGTGTAAACTCACTGGCAGCAGCCTGTTCTTCAAACAGTTTCTAAATGCAGGTGGTGTTGACCAAGACATGTAGGTTCTTGCGAAGAAGTTCGTGGCAGAGAAGGTATTTTAACTGAGTAGTTCCAAGAACTGATCTTTCTTTCAATATAATGATGTTTTTGCATCTAAATTTAGTTGACAAAACTTCATTGTTGGTTTTTCTCAAAGCTGATAAGAACTGCATAATCCAGCATGCTGTATAAATGTCGAGTTCCTTCGGTGGTCAGTTTGCCCACAATAGAACCATTTGCAGCAATATGCTGATCTCCAGTTATTATAGTACAGCTGGGCTGAAGTAGCTGAGAGCAATCTACAAATTGAAATGGTTCCTCGGGCAGCTTTTGAGTGGAAGTATCAGCTGTAAGGCTGTGTGGGCAGCGGGTGCTTGTCTGCCTGCATCTTCATTCCTCCTCACCACCCTTCTCCATCCGTGAGCTCTGGTAACTTCGACCCTTGCCTACGGGTTCTTGTGACTTTTCAGTGTGCGGAAAGTTTTTGTCTTGTCTTCTTCTGAAAGGATTCAGTTGTTGAAAACTGGCAGAAGACGGGCTCTTGGAGACTGTCATAAGGACAATTCTCTATTGGCAGCAGCTTAAACAGCAGTTTCTCAAAAACCCCTAAACAAAACTAGTTTGTGCTACACAAGGGTGTGTTTCTGCTTCATGCTGATAAAAGAGTTTTCTAGACTACAAGAAGCAAAGTTCTTTCTTTGCCAGCCCCTTTTCTCATCAAAAACACATATAACTAAGTTTTCATCAAGCTTAGCAGCTGCAGCCTTTGATAGGCGAGCATTGCCTTGCTGTAACCCTTTGCTTGTAAAGTGTATGCAAAAAAAGTAACTGAGTACAGCGAGGAGCTATTTCAGCATCCACCCTCTCTAAATCCACCTCTTGTGCCAACGATACCACCAGTTGTTTAAACTTCACAGGTGTGGGCTGTCTCTTCAAGAAGTGTGAAGAGGCTGTCCGTGCTCAGGGTGTTTCAAATAGCCAGCTTGAGGGCCACTGATGGGTTGTGGATTGTGCTGTTTGAAGAAGAACTACCTTCCAAAACTGGGGATAGCTTCCTTCTGGTCACCACAGCCTGTGCTCCTGGGGAGTGCAGATTAACCAGTCATGAGTCCCTGGGACCCTCTCTGTGGCTCAGGACACCAAGGGACAGCTCTTGGGAACATCAGAAAGCAAGGGCTTCCCGTATAACAGAGAGCTCTATTGCCCAGTGTAACAGTGCTAGGTTCAGGGAGCTGAGACCTCAAGCTTGTGCAAGATGGGTAAAAAGACAGCTACTAAAAAGCAGAACCCCAAACCAGGCACAGCTGACTATTCAAGCTGCAGTATGGGCATCTTTGTGCTCTGTTTATGTCGAAGTTGATCAGTGCTGAAAATGGCCCAGGCCAAGTGAAGCTTCTTTCTTTTCTCGTACTGATTTGCAAGCAGAGCTTAATTAGGGTGGCAGAAGGTGTTATCAGTGAATTTATTCACACTCTGCTGTTATAAACACAGCTTTGGTGAAACTGCTTCTAACTTCATATAACAAAAAACCTGAAACTTGCCATCCTGATGAGTCAAGGGAGACTGATATTGGTTCATAATGTTATGTGCATTGCAGTGTGGTTTTAAAAAAGATCTGTATTAAAACAGCCCGATTCCAAAGATAACTGAATGCACTGTAATTACAAAAATAAAACCCCAAAGCAAAATTTACTGAATAATTCCCCTTTCTTTCCTGCATTCTTGCTCACAAACCTAAACAGTAATAGTGCAGGGATTTTTAGGATGGCAAGTTCTGGTTGTTTGTGGTTTGTTTTGTTGGGGTTTTTCTTTAGTCATTTCCAGAAATACCAACTGTAATAAAGCAGATCTTGAGACAGGACTATTATACTACCTCTGTCCCAGTGGAGTAGAGGACAAAACCCGCTTTAAGATTCATTTGAATTGAAAATGTTTTGTGGAGTGTCTGTTTCCAAAACCAGTCTGAGAATGCAGCGTAAACACAGAAACTGGGCACATTTGAATTTGATCCTGCCCTTGTAAATGAGTAGAAAATGTAAGTACGAAAAAGATCCTGAGCAAAAGGCATGGCTGGATATGTCATTCTGTGTTCCGTCCAGAGAGAGGTGTTCAGGCTTTGGCATCCTGCTGTGTTTAAGAACCTGAGCTGGTGTCTTGCTCTTGCTTGAACATTTTTCACGCTGCCAAGGTTATGTTCTTCTGGGAACTGAGACGGATTTCAAACCCTTCGCTTTCATGTGGTTACGTACGTTGCTCGTTTGCTATGTAGCTAACCAAAAAGTTAGCATGCAATCTAAGAATGATGATGTATGAAACTTTAAATGAACTTTTAATTATTGCTTGGTTTGTTTTCTCCGTTAGTAAAAATGCTCGTTAGTTCCATATCAAGTATTCAAAATGAACAGCAGATTTGTGTATAAAAATGCTATACAAAATAAAACATTCTACTTTCTGTATATAAACTAGATAGACCAAGGAGCTCTGGGGCACGCTTTTCATATACTACCTAGTACTGGGTTAGGAGCCCATGCTTGGAAAGACTGCATGGCAGCACAAACAGAATGAGTGAATTCCACACACCTTGATTTCTAGAGAAAATAAAAGTCCAAGGCATAAAAAATTCCCTCTATTTATAAGTATAGATCCAGTTTTATACCCGCTCCACTGTTTCCT
>NW_009934260.1:47787-58305 GCF_000696875.1 Nestor notabilis | reverse complement strand
GCCTGCTGATAAATTCCAGGATAAGTTTGCAGACAGACCCCAAGGTGATTGTGTAGGAGCACTGTGCCTCGGGTACCTGTTTATGAAATCTGCCCAGCCCACCACAAAAAATCACCCAAACTGATGTAATTTAAGTCATTACTTTGGGGATTTGACAAGATTACGATGCAATTTTATGAAAAAGGGATGGTGTAATTCTTACTTGTTTGCTGGTGTAGTGGGAAGCCTGTGGTCTGTTGGCAGCTGGGACTTGGGGCTATTTTAAGAAGCTGACAGTGTTGATGCTGTATGATGTTACTCTGTAGGCAGATAGTTAAGTATTTAATCAAGGTCAGAAGGAAGGGATCATGGCAAAATAAACTCATGTTAGAGCCTTTTTCTCTTTATTTAGACTTGTGCCATACTCTTACGTGAGCAAATCTTTTTTAAAGCATTTTTGAAATACTGAGCCTTTTCTAAGTGTAATTAGTTTGTGGCAATAGCTATATTCCATTACACTATTTGTATAAAGAATTAGGCTGTACTACAGTGTTCGTGGCTCTGTATTTATATCACTGTTGTCAATGATCTTCTGTCATTTGACTTCTTGTGCAGAAGTGTTTACGTAACTTCTGTGACTGGTTAGCCATATGATTGATGATGGTAAGTGGTCAAAATGGGTAGCAAAACCAGAACCTGTGCCAGTGCATCTGGTTATGCATCCCTTCATGTGTTTTTCCATCTTTCCATTTTGCTTTTCCTATTGCAGAGGTGCTGGCTAAATCTATGGAAGCTTGGTGCCAAATTCGCTTTGAATAATAATGTTGTAAAGAACTGTTGGGGAGAGCTGTTAGGGCAGCCTGGCAAAGAGGCTTGTAATGGCAGTGTAGGCATGGGCCGTTAGCAAGGGGAGTCTTGAGCTTTGGCAATTGTTTTGTGTCCTTTAATTTAAATAGTTATGCAACTTTTTAGTTCAAACACCTCCAAAGTAGAACGAAATAGCTTAAGACCCCTGGAGTGGAAAAACATCATCCTGCACATTGAAATGTGGGTTACCTTCAGGTGCATCCTAAAGAAATGAGAAAATTATCCTAAAATTCAAATTCACTTCTAAAAATCTGTATTGAAAGAACTGCCTTCCCAGGAATTACAGACTTGGGAGTCCTTTGAACTGATGCTTGGATTAACAGCTCAAGTAGGAGGTCGTGGTGGAAATACTCTGAATTTACACCTAGAAACTGAATGACTGGAGAGGTCAATGGTGTGGCAGCTTTAACATATGCTTTGGGTTTATAAAAACAGATTTAACGTGAGGAGGATTGTGTAATGCTGTTGTGTAGAGTACAAATGGGAGTTGGGGATTTTATTTTTTGACAAAGGAATGCCATGGTCTCTGTGAAAACATTTTTGGTTTTCCGTAGGAGATGAGCAAACCAGTTGGAAGAAAACTCAGACATGTTAGTAGGAAGCTTTTCCATTAGAAGTGCCTACTGAGATAGCTGTTACCAGAAGACATTAAAATTGTTCATCCAGGTTCTAAACAGAGTTTATTTATTCAAATTTTAGTCTAAAAACAGCCTGTTATGAGACATAAATGATGAACAGGGTTATTAGGTAACTTCAGTAAGTCCTGAAAATGGCATGTGGTACAGCATTGAAGGTGCAGCAACACAGCTAACAGTATTATACTAAAGAAAACGTCTTGTGTTTACACCAAAGTGTTCAACACCAGTTCAAGAACTGGCATTTTTTCCCCCTGAGTTTCACAGGCTCTGGAATGGCTCAATATATGAACGAAGTTGTCTTTCGTAATAGGGAAGCTGTACGGCAGCATGCTGTTTGAAGTACCAGAATTTAATCTTGTTACTAATTTTGACAAGTATTTCTACAATGTCTGTCATTGCATTCAACACCTTTATAGTAATGCACTCATGAAGGGTTTTATTTATCATGTGGGTTTACCCTTTGCTAGTGGGGGGGGGAGGGGAGGGAAGAGAGGTTGCAAGGGGGAGTGTTTAATGTCTGCTTCACGTTTTTTCCCCTTCCCCAGTACATTTGTGTATCTTTTCATTTTGTTCATACTTGCTTTTTTTTATCTCTGTTTGTTATGTTGTGTAGTCTTGTACAAATGGCTAGAAGCAGAACTCCATGGCAAGAGCTCAGATACTGCAGACAAAACCTCAGGTAAAGAGGGGGTTAAGGACAAAACAATCACCAGGCCCTCTCTATCTCTTTGTTTTCAGTCTTCCAACTCCTCTTGAATCAAATTAAGGATCAGAGTTCAAAACTGAAACCAAAACCCCTGGACTTTTTCATTCTTTTACCTAACTTAAATCAATATCTGGTAAATTTTGTTCTGTTTCTTGAAGCTCTCTTGGCAGATGTGCTTCCCCTTTCCAACAAAATGCTACTAGTGGTGTCAAGTATATTGGTGGATATACAATATGGTAGACCTTTGTGCGCTTGATAAAGGCTGAACAGTACCTTGCGTGAGGCAGTATTAAAGGATAATTACCCAGAAATCCTACTCGGCTTAGTTATGTGGATTTGTGAACTAAGGATATTGGAAGGTCCAGCTCCACCGATTTCTGCTACAGAAACCTAAAGGTTCCTGACACTTCAAGGAAGCATGTTTTGCAGTCTAGATTTAAACAGCAATGTTAGTGAGGTCCACACAGACATATACACACACACAAGAAAAAGCCAAATAATTTAGATGTATTGGTAGGGTACGCAACCACTATGGCTTCCTGCTTAAATACAATCTGTCGGTTTCTTGACATACTGAAATGCAAGAGGTAGGTTAGACCCTGCTCCCTCCCCATCCCCTGCAAAAGCCACCACCATCTTACAGACAAATCAGATTTTGAGATCTTGGAATGAAGACTGTTGGTCTGCCTTGTCCCAGTCCTCCCTTTCGTATAATTTCCCTCCTTTACTGTAAGATCATGAGAATGTATGGCCAGAAATACCACCTTTGAGTTAATGTCCTTGAACTCCGACTAGCCTACCACTGCCACCTTGGTGTCGCGGTGAAGCCCAGAAGAAAAGCAGCAGAGCACACTTTCTGCATTTCTAAAACTAGTCAGTTCCTGAACCTGACGATTAACAGCTTAGTTGCTCCCCAGACAAGCCCTGTTATTCCTGTTCCCACTTAAACATTGTATATTACTTGATTCTCATGCAGGGTCATGCAGTTATCCCGTAGCTTAACCAAGTTCAGTCTGCAGGGACAGAACATAGCTGGATGTGCTGAGCACTTTTAATTAGAAATAGCTATCAAAGAGGTTGTCACCATGAGATGCACAGTTGTGCTCCCAGTACGCTCCTCTAAAGGAACAAAAGGTATTTTTATTTCTGTAGTCACAAGCATTCCTCTCTATATTCCAGAGCTTGGAAGGAGCAACAGATAACTCGCATTCCCTGGACCAGAGAGTATGGGTGGAACATATGTGTGTATGCCTCTATAGCTGTGATAATTAGTTAAAATTTAAATATGATCACCCACATAAAAGCCATCGTGACTGACAACCTCACAGCTGTAGCTGCGTTTCCCTAGTAATTGTATCCTTCATCCAAAACACAGCTCAGGCTTATTTTCTAATTTTGAGAAATCTTTTCATTTTGAAATGAAATTAGCACAGTTTTTCTTGATCTAGCATCCATCCTCATTTTCTTTTAATTTGAAACTAAATCTCCCTTTAAAAATGAGTACTTTTAGAAGCACAAGTAGTTTTAAAGTGCTCTTACTAGGACGTAGTATCCAGTTGAAACGGAACTTGCGTCTGACACTTTCTGTGCAATTTTGAATAGTACTTGAATGATCTTTTTTCTTTTTAATATCCTGAAAGGGGAAGGATTCCATTCAAAATTTTTAATTTGCCTTTAAGAGGCAGCTTCCCCAATGACACATGCTGTTTGCATGAATGGGGCCACACATCAAATACCATGTTTCTGTCTGTATTCATAGTACTCTTATCTGGCCATTAATATTTTAGAATACGGATTCAGTTTGCATTTGATACTTGCTTCATTTTTAATGTGCCTTGCTATTCCTGTTTGGGAAGTTAGCAAGCGAGCGCTTAAAAGCTTAATGGAAATTCACTGTTTGCCTAGAGTAACAACTAAATAAATGCTATTTGACACATGTGACTCAGCAGTTCACAACTACCAAGGCTGAGAGCTGATAATATCAGGTACCCTTCAGTCCAGATCCCTTCCCTCATGTTTGCCAAGGAGTTTTTGCTCCCTGTGGTTCTTATCCAGCTGTTTGTCAGTGTGGAGCTGGCTGTCAGAATCCACATCTCTCATCTCATTATCGTGAGAGTTGGGGTGTTTCCTGCTAGTTTGGCCAAACGATGGCATTTCACCCTGACATGCAGGCTGCTTTCTGTCATACCCTTGTACTTTTTCTTTCCTAAACTATGTATCTCTAGAAGCTTGCCCTGCCTGGCTTCCCAGGAGGCAGCTTTGTATGTGCCATGTTGTGTCCTTCCAAGCTAATGACAAATTGATTCACTCCAGTGTGGTTTCTTGGCTCTTCTGTTTTGTTTCATGATCACTGATGGAGAAAACTGTATTTTCTGTGTGTGTGTGTGTGTGTTTTACCTTTAATTTATATATTTTTTTAAAACCACCGGAATAGTAAAATGCAAACCCTACAGAGACTCTGCAAAGGTAAGTTCTTTGTGCCATTTACTTTCCTGGATAAAATGAATCCATGTTGTCAGCCTACTAGGGCATTGCTACTTCTGGTTTTGGGAAGACGGATTTCTTAAAGCAATGCTTGTGCTTCATTAACAAAAGGTTTTAGACATGTCTGTTGTCAAAACAAATGCATGGGTGTTTTCAGCAGCATACAAATTATTGGTCATTTCCAAAAGCCCATTGAAAGCCTCAATTTTTCATTATTACAGTGGGTTGTTGGCAAATACTCCTTATTCTCCTCCACTGGTTCCAGATGCTGCCAGAGTATTGCCTGTCAAGATGGAGAGATGCATTATAGGGAAAATGAGAGGAAGTATATTCAATAACCAGAACTGCAAAAAATCAAGGCCTTCCCTGCTCTTACATCTCTAGAGACGTAGGTTTTGGTCTAACTTGGAAATAAGTACAACTTTACCTGCTAGGGTTAATTAGTAATTGAGCCACCAAACTAGGGGAGGAGAGTTTCCCATGGAGAAGCCTTCCAGGACCACTTCCCTAATCTCTCTGAGCACTCTGACATGCTTGCAGAGTCAGCCCATGCTGCTCTGATGCCAGAGGACAGGTTAAGGCAAGACAGCAGCTAGCACCATGCAGCAGCTGCCCTCTCTGCTCCACCACAAGCTTAAGCTGTGCTACCAGAACGGATAGGTAAACCTGCCTGCACATACCCCTCCACCTCTGGGTGCCTGTGGAAGCTATGTAGGTGAAAGCGCGGTGGTTTACTGTCCTACTCAATATAAGCACGCAGAGCCACATTCCCTGAAATGCCACATGTCATAGGTGTGCTGGAAGCAGGGCTCTCCTGAGCACGCCCAGAGCACAGGGCAAAGCCTGCCCCAGTTTCTGTGATGCCTGTAAGTGAGCACAGGCGTTGGAAACAGTAAATGACTTGATTAATGTGCATTGCTGCTGGAGTCCCAATTACAGTTACGTGCTAATGCCAAGGTGGTTAATCATTTAGTTGTTGACTGTCATCACTGGGAGCTGTTTTTCAAGCAAAAGGTGTTTTTACAACATCCATACGATGTAGGGTCAAAAACTGGCCCCCACACCACCTGTGAAGGGCTCAACCAGTGAACTGCAGAGGTGATGAGTGCCTCTGAACCACACAAATTACCCAATTAGCATCCATCAGGTTACAGTAATGGTTTGTCATGAAAAAGGAAACCTTTAAAGATATTTGGACTCCAGCAATTACTTGCTGTTAGCAGTGGAGAACTTAATGAAGTCATCCAGATGCTCTTCGAACATTTAGTAGAAACAACCAAACAAATTTAGCATCAAATATCTGCCTTTCTGCTAATTCACAGTTGTAAGGTAAACTCTGTCAGATGTGGGAAAGATGGAGAATCTAATTAGGAAATAACCTCATGCATATTTATTTGATTATGCAAGCTCATTAATTACTGTTTGATATTAAGAATTAAAGATGTTGCCAGGTATGCTTAAGTGTATACCTGGAGACAGAATTTTTGCTGGCTTTGCTTGTTGGGATTTTTATTTTGTGATGGATGACATTACATCTTTATCTCTAATGCCTCTGCAAAGAGCGTCTGGACTGAAATAAGAGGTTGTTCTGCTGTCATGTTCTGTCAGAGTAATGGTCTCTGGTTTTCTGTGCTTCAGTCTGAGCTTTGTAACGGAGCATGGAGAGGATCTTCACGGAGCTTGTGCTCTGGACTGTCATAGCAGCTAGTGGCAAGTATGGTCCAGCCTGGCAGATGTTACCAGCTAAACCCTGTCTTGTCTTTTTAATTTGATCCAGTTTAGCTGATACCTTCAGTTTTCTGTATTTCCATGATGCATAAGCTTTTGCTGGATTCCTGGTTTGCCTTGAGCAATTCCAGAAGCAGGCTGGATTCCCCTGTCAAAGCTCCTCACACAGAATCATAGAATCATTTAGGTTGGAAGACATCTAGAAGATCATCAAATCCAAGTGTTAACCTAACACTGCCAAGTCTCCTACTAAACCATGTCCCTAAGCATCACATCTACACGTGTTTTAAATACCTCCAGGGGGGGTGACTCAACCACTTCCCTGGGCAGCCTGTTCCAGTGCTTGACAATCCTTTTGGTGGAGAAATTTTTCCTAAAATTCAGTCTAACCCTCCCCTGGCACAACTTGAGACCATTTCTTCTTGTCTTATCACTTGTTAATTCAGAGAAGAGACCAATACCCACCTTGCTACAACCTCCTTTCAGGCAGGTGTAGAGAGTGATAAGGTGTCCCCTGAGCTTCCTTTTCTCCAGGCTAAACAACCCCAGTTCCCTTAGCTGCTCTTCATCTTACCATTTACATTTAGTCCTGCCCCGGGAAATGTGGCTGCAGCATTGCATCATCTCGGACTTTTTTCTCCTCCCAAGCACAGAAAATTCTTGTAGAAGCTTATATGCTTTTTTCCCCCATGGTTATGCACCAAAATCAAGTGAGACATATGTAGAAATACAAAAAGCTGATGCTGCAATGTGTCTGAATCCTGCGTTAAAAGTGAGCTGTTGTGTAAAAATATCTGTATCTTTAAAATCTGAGAGATGCCTTGGAAAGGAAAAGATTTAAAACCCTTTATGTGAATGTGTTTGAGAGCAAGTGCTGTTGGAAGAGCTGCTTACCTCTCCTCCACCTGGCTCCCGAGCGCACTCAGTGCAGCGGCTCATACAGCAGGGAGAGGTGCAGTCCCAGCACAGCTGAGTCATGCATCTCGAGGAATTTCTGCCTGCCTACACAAGTCCTTGTGGAGGGGAGCTCCGGCACAAGCTTCTGCTCTCCCTTCCCGACTTTCCTGCTGTAAGGAATGCCTCATCTTCACCTCGCTTCCTCTACCTGCCTCTGTTGTGCAGGCACCGCTGTGATGGCCCTAGCACTGCAGCCCCAGAAGGACAGTGCAAGTTCTGCCCTCTACGTAGAACATGTGTTAAGAGATTCATAAAACAAATGGTTTTCTCCTAAAACTTTGCCTAGATAATTTTTGCCTTGTGAAGTGCTGCTGTGTTTTTCTCTGTTACCTTTTGTTCCCCATAATTATCTGCAGATCCTAAGTTCTGCCTGACAAGGAAGCTCTGCTTTCGAGTATCAGTTTGTAGAGAAACTTCCTTGTGTTAATTCACTCTGAGACAGACTGTGCTTCGCAAGGAGCAAAGGGCAGGTGCCAAATGGCTTGTGGCCTAAGAAACCTTTGGGTAGCTGCTGAACTGTGAATCTTGCAACATCACTCAGAGGCCACTAGCTGAACAAAGGTTGAGTGGACACACGTAACTCAGCAAGCACAAATAGTACTTCTGCAGTCCATGTTACCTTCAGAGAGGGGTTAGTGAGGTTAGTGACTTGCAGTTTAGTTTTTCCACATGAAAATTGCCTTTGGAGCTTGCCAAGTGATTGATTATATTGTCATCCAAAATAACCTCTCATTAAAAACCTCTCATTCATTCATTAATGAAATACATAATGAAATATAAAGAGGGGTTTTGGTAGGGTTTTGTGGGTTTTTTTGTTCGTTTGGTTGGTTGGTTGGTTTGTTTGGAACATCTTAGTGTTACCAAGACACTTTTAAAAATATGTTACTGAAATAGAATTGGATCTCCTTTCTTAAAAAAAAAAACAAAAACAAAAAACCAAATGGAGCCTTTGATTCCAAAGCATTGTTTGATGAAAAACACTTCACATTGTGAACTTCAGGCTTTCATCCCATTCATCTCTCTCAGATGAGAAAGGAACTGAACAGGAAAGACCCAACTGAAGCAAGAAACCTAAAATTAGTAACCTGAGATACCTGACAAAAGTGTAATAGATGGTAATATAATTAATAGATTTCGAAGAACTTCTTGTTTTGATTACTGTGTTGCTTACTGTAGGCTATTCCCGTGGTGGAAACTCCATTAACAATATCCCTGTGAAATACACTATTTGTATGCTGATAACTGGATGCATTTCTGCTTGAAGTCTAATTTCAGTCTTCTTCTTTGCACTTGCTGGATTCTTTGTGTGGAAAAAGTCTGCCCTTGAAATTTGATGTTGGAAAAAAAAAAAGTTTAATCTTCACCCAAGTGTTGTGATATAAAAAAGACCTATAATGAATCCTTGAGTAATTTACAGAGCTGAGAGGTGCTCATACTTTTTATTGACCCTAAGACAGTTTCTAACAAACTTGAGGGAAGCGGCTCTTCCAGCATCTAAGTAAACCCATCTCTAGATATTCAAGCTATAGATGAAGGTTAAGAATTCAGTTGATTGTGGGGTCTTTTCCAAGAAAACTCCAGCAGTAATTTTTCTTTTAACAATAAGTTTCCATACCGTAAATACTAAGCTGGAAGCTATGTTGCAGCTGTAGTAAGATTTTGTGGGATGGAGGGTAAGGTCAGACTGAAAGTGCATCTTTTCTCTCTTGTCTTAAAAAAAAAATAAAAATAGTACATCTGTTGGGAGTGAAAATGCCCATCAGATTTCATAAAAAAAACCCAACCAGTGTGAAACCCCAAGAAGTGGAAGCAAGCTGCCCAGGCCAGCTCTCTCTGAAGCCTTACTGCTGTGACAAATTATTCTTTCTTAATTTGTTGCAGGAGAGAATTTTGACCAGAGTCCCTTAAGAAGAACCTTCAAGTCCAAAGTTTTGGCCCATTATCCTCAGAACATCGAGTGGAACCCCTTTGACCAGGATGCCGTCAACATGGTAGGTAGAGAAACTCTCTTATCAAAGTGTTTCCTAACAACTTCAACTCTCAAGTGGTTCCTGGGTTGTTTACAACCAGTCCTTATGATGTGAGGAGCAAGGTGCTTCCGCTGGGGCTATGAGCACCCACTATGAGCCGGTTGGAAAGCTGTGGTGATAGTGGTAATGTGAAAATACAGAATACTTTGGGGCACAATAAGTGTAAAATGCTCCATTTCCCTCTTCAGTTCTAGTTTCATGCTACATGATGAAACAAGTCTAACCACCATCCCAGTGACTGGGTGAGAAGAGGTGTAATCACCCTGGGTACATACCCATGGGTGGGAAGGAGGCTAACCAAGGAAATTTTAAGATACTAATACCCATGTGAAATTTTTCAGTACAAAACCTTGATGTGAAAGAGGAATCTTTATGCAGAAGCTGAAACTTACCGTAAACCTTGGCTTTTGTTGGGTAGTCTGTTTTAATGGCACCTCTCCACCAATGCATCTTCTGTACATGTCTTTCCTCTTGGTTAAATTTGATGTGAGTATCTGTGTGGCTAAGTCCCATGAATGGGGGAGAGGGGAGAAAACAGTTTCTGGAGTGGGGGCAGTGGCAGCTGAAAGAATGATGATCCACAGGACTACATCCTAGCTATTTCAAAATAGAACCAACCTCATATTACGGTGCAGGTATGAAGGCCAGAGAATCTCCTGGCCCTCACCCAGGAGATGGAGAAACAGGGAGCATAAAACCCACAATAAAATGGCTTTTGCAAATGCAAAAATGCATTTGGAACTTCTCTGTAGTCATTAAGATGTAGAAATCTCGATTTCCACTGATTAACATTGTGCCAAATACTTAATATGAAAACACAGGAGCTGGAAGTAGCAGTTACACAGAAAACTGATACTGTGTCACTGCACAGACATAGAACAGCAGAGATGAGCCTGATCATTCTCTCTGTCCACTGACAGCTGGGGATTTCTGTCCTTTGCTTCCAAATGTGCACTAATGGAGATGGTGAGGTATTTGGGCAGGTCTCCGCATTACTTGGCTTAAACAGAAAGGAAGAAGACTCAGGGCAATGCTCCATCAGCACAGTTAAGATGGTAATAACTGCTAAAGCTACTTACGCCTTTTTAATTCTGCCTTTGAATTGGGAGTGTTCAGAGGATAAGTAATG
>NW_009934260.1:0-47756 GCF_000696875.1 Nestor notabilis | reverse complement strand
GCAGGAATATGGCAGCAAGAGGTGTAATAGCTGGAATTGCTGCATTATTTGTTTCTCACGTTACAGCTGAAAATGTCTAGTATTCATGAAGTGTGATCATATTATTGGACAAAAATGGAATGGAAACCTATTAAAATAAAATAATTGAACTGAGCTGCATTCAGCTGAAATCAAATAGCTGATGAACACATCTTTCATTTGCAATGTGTCTTGGTGGGAAAAAAAAAGCATTTACTAACAGCAGCAGTATTTAATGGTCTTTTAAATCATCTTTTGGAAAACTGCTTTATTGTTTTGATCTGAAACATCATTTAAAGTAATATCCACCTCCACAAAATCCCTTGAGGCAATTATTGGCCTTTCTGATCTTGCCTTGCTGTATTAGTTCTGCCTATGTGTTTGCTTTATGTGAGCTTCCAGAAGCAATTTTCCTCAAACAAGAAAATGCATAAATCCTTGAAGGTTAACTTGTGAGAATTCTGGCTTTGCTGAATGCCTAAGGAATTTCAATTGCCTTCTGAAACCATTCTGTCACTTTAAAAATAACCCCTGAAGTCCGAAGCAATCACGCTGCCTACAAGTCATGTTTTCTCTCCCCTTCAAAGTATATGTCAAAGTACAGAGTTGTCTTTAATGGGAAAGTATTTCTTCCCCCCCTCACACTGCCTTTTGTAATTATCTCTGCCTAGTGTCACATGCTATCTTCTGTAGCCACTCTGCAAGTAATGTGTTGAACCAAACTTAAGTTCTCAGTAGAGAGGAAAGTGAAATTTTTAGGAAATAAACCTCCTATTTTAGCCTTCTGGTTCATCAAGGTATATAAATCTCTGACTGTTTTTCTGAAGTCCAAGGAAGCAATGTCTGTTTAACATCTCATGTACTGAAAGAGAAGAATTAAAGGTTCCCCAGTGTAACTTGAAGGAGTGGGCTTTGATACAAACAAGTATCTTTCTTTCCACCCTCTCATCTATGGTGCAGTTTGGGTAAGGAGCTTGGCTGCTGCAGCATGTTGTGAACACAAAAAGTATACAGGGGCTTAAAAAATGAAATAGAGGATCTAATGGAGAAGAGGTGAACCAGTACTAATGGGCAGTGGGTCCACAGGGAGTCTTCAGTTCAGAAATATGTGCAATGGATGATGGCTGGGAGGAGAAAAGAGGGGGGGATTACAGTGTGTTTGTGCATTTAGGAAAAGGGTGTCTCCTACTCACCACTTCTAGAGGTAGGCTAAGGATAAGTTGGTATCTTTTTGTCTGACTTTGTGCAGCTTCCTTTTGTTTTTGCAAACCCATCTTGATTATAAGCCTTATTGCAAGTATGATTTATTCCATATTTTTCTGCAGATGGATATGTTTAAACATAAATAGTAAAGTGCTCTGAAAACCAAAATCCTGTCCTTTGATCAGTAATCTTGGATAGTTTTATGTCATTATACAAAGGTGCAGTAAAGGTGAGTGACTGACTGCCTTCTCAGTGTTAGTCAGCCAGCTTCACCAGCAGGCAAAGCTTTTCAGCCCTCTTAGCATGCCCCAAGCTGCTCTTCCCCAACATTCTCCCGTGGCACATGTGACAAACAGAGACGAGATGGGAAGTGATTGATGTCCAAGGCACTGAGATGAAAGTTTTCATGCATTAACTGCAAATTTGAAGCTTTCTGTATTGCTGGAGAATGAGTACAGGCCCTTCCTTTTGATCTTAGCTTCTTAAGTGACTCTTGGTCATTCTTCCCTTCCCATCTTCTATCTGTCTCCTTTGCCTTTCCCTTTGTCCTCTTGTAGGTCTAACAACAGCCTATGCCAGGGTTTGCAGCAGGGTCTTAAAATGTTGATACTCCGCATATGCTGGGCTGTGGCTGAAACTTAATAGATGGGTGTCCCTTTGTGTGTGCATGATCAGTATATAAAGCACAAGGGAATAATAATTAAGACTCGGATGAAATTTATTTAAAACAGCCTTCTGAAACTGTCTCAGCTGGTCTGAATTTCCCTGATGCCTATCTGTTCTTGATTGTACCATTATATACAATTCCCTTATCCAGGTATTTTTCCATAGAAGAAGGAAATACCGTCTTTGATAGTGTTGAGATTAAAACCTATGATTTCAGTCTGATTGGATTTGATAAAGCTATAGCTGTAGTTGAACGCCTACATTCCAGAAATAAATTTTTATTAAGCAAGCCTGCCAAAAAAAGAGGTTGAGATATTTACTGCGCAGAATAAGTTTAAAAAAAGTGTGAAAGAAGGATTTTTATTTATTTTTTTTTTACTACTTCTTTATTTGAGAAGTCTTAACCATGACACTGCTCTTAATGCCTCAATAAAAACTATAAACCTTTTCAATTAAAATGTAGCTGCTATTCAGAAATGGTTCAAGCTCCAATTTCATGCTTTATGTCAGCAAAGCCCATCAATTGAATTAAATTCTTCTACCAGCTCCAGGGTACTTATTTCCTTATACATTACCTTTTGGAGCAATACATGCGAGCTACCCCAGATACCTTAGGGACTTGCCAGCATGTTGTGAAGGGACTCTGGACCACTTGCCTATATCCTAGCTGGGCTGGTAGCAGCTTTATCAGGCTGTCAAATGGTGTGTGCAAGGTGTGCTGGTGAGGTTCATGGTAGGATGTGCCTGAAAAGACATAATTTCTCTCGACCCCTTGCACCATCAGAATTTACTTCTGATCAAGGTGAGACACTAGGGGATGCACTCAGTCATGTGTAGGTGCACATCCCTTGGGAAAGTTGGCTTCTAAGGTTGCCCTTTGGAACAGGAGGAACACTTTGAAAGCTTTCTTTCAAAAAAAAAGCAGCTCTTTCCTTTTATTTCTGCAGATAGAAGGTACAAAGGAAGCTTTAGTTCTTCATTTATAAACATACTGATTTAGCTAGAACATAAAGAGTTTCATGCTGACGCACATTCAAACAAGTTTTGCTGCATGTTTGTTATTTTGTATTATATGGCTGATAGAATTCCTGAGGAATGCCTGGAAAAATGCCTCAAGTTATCACTAGGGCTATGTTTCAGAAAAACACCCAGTGTAGCAGAATCACTGCAAAAGATTTTGCTGAGTGATAAATCAAAAACGAGGCTTTCATAGATTTTTGGGTGTTCCCCAACATGCACACTTCTTCTCATCTAAGCTATTTTGTAGCATTTAAGGAAGAAAGTAAATGTAATAGCTGTCAGGCAACTCTTAGTTGTTTGGGTTGTTTGGTTTTTTTCTTTTAAGAAAATTAGGGAAGATGAAAGAATTTCAAGAAGTCTGTGTAATTTGAATTCAGTGGTAGGAGATGCTTCCTTGGCTCTCTGATTTTAGAGTACTGTGAGCACGATATATGCAAATAAGAGCACAACTGGATGCTTCTTTATGATGCTTAAGTAAATAAGACAAAGACTACACACTAGTGAAAACAATTTCACAAAGTAATGAAAATGAGTTGTAATGACATGATAGATGGGTATTTTTGGAAGGTGTTTTCCTTTCTGCAATCATGTCTACCTCTTAAGTAGTATCAGTTTTCGGCTGTTGGGCTCCTTTTCAGGGGAATTATGTTTAATGATACATGGCTTCTTATGATATGGTGGATAAGAAGAACATGGATGTAAAGCAGAAATATCAAAATAAAATTGTAGCTTCAATACTTATATCTATTCCTTCTCTCTTTTCTTAGCTGTGTATGCCCAAAGGGCTGTCTTTCAGGACGCAGGCAGATAACAGAGATCCGCAGCTCCATTCGTTCATCATCACCAGAGAGGATGGCTCTCGTACATACGGGTTTGTGCTCACCTTCTATGAGGAAGTCACGAGCAAGCAGATCTGCACAGCCATGCAAACACTCTACCAGATGCACAATGCAGAGCAATACAGCAGTGTCTGCGCCTCTTCCTCATGCAGCATGGACTCCCTGGCCAGCAGCATCGACGAGGGTGACGCCACGTCCCTCGCCAAGCTCCAGCGGTACAACTCCTACGACATCAGCAGAGACACGCTGTACGTCTCCAAATGCATTTGCCTCATCACCCCTCTGCCCTTCATGCAAGCCTGCAAGAAGTTCCTGATCCAGCTCTATAAGGCGGTGACGTCCCAGCAGCCACCTCCTCTGCCCCTGGAGAGCTACATCCACAACATCCTCTACGAGGTGCCCCTGCCACCCCCGGGGAGGTCACTGAAGTTTTATGGTGTTTATGAGCCCATCATTTGCCAGAGACCTGGGCCCAACGAGCTGCCGCTGTCTGACTACCCGCTGCGGGAGGTCTTCGAGCTGCTGGGCCTGGAGAACCTGGTCCAGGTTTTCACCTGCGTTCTTCTGGAGATGCAGATCCTTCTGTACTCACAAGGTGGGCACTCGTCTGGCGATGCATATTGGGTCTGTTCCCTGGGCAGAACTAATATAAAGCTGTTGGTTTCTCAGTGGATTTGTGAAAAAAACATGAGAGAAATGAGTGTGTCCTAATGAAAGCACTAAATAATTGTTTCCTCCAGGCAGTCTAGGTGCTGCTTGTTTAATTATGCATTGTATTTATTGCTTGTGATAGCTAGCCATAGAATTCACTTAATTATTACCCTTACATTGCCCTTAATCGTGCTGCAAGACAGCATGAAACTAATCCTATCTTCTGCAGAAATACAAGCAGAAAGTGTCTTTCTTTTTCAAATTTCAATAGCGTATTGAAGTTTGAGATTTCCTCCCTCCTGCATGGTGGGTATGTTCTGGTTGAAGCACCAAGAGTTGCATGTCCACGTTGAAGTGTGCCAGCAAGCTTTTGAACATCTGGCCTGTCCCTTTTCTCTTGTGGTTGTGTCTTTCTGCAAAGAATGACAAGGTTTGGTGACTTGGTGCTGGGCATGCTCTGGGGTTTTACAGCCTGTTACTGTTTCCTGTGTGTTGCTGGTTGCTGTGAGTCTGGCCCTGGTGGTATTTGGGTACCGAAAGGAATGTGCCACAACTGTTGTAATGCACCAGAGTGCCTGAGAGAGTCAAGTTCAAGAGTTGCTGACTTTCGGGGGGTCGTCCAAACTTTTTGGAGGTTCCTCTCAGTCTCACTTGGACTCCTCTCCATATTATTTGGGTTCCCAAATGGCTTCTGTGATGCTGAGCATCAGTTGGCAAAACACGCCTCAGGGAGAAAATTTAGGTGGGGGGTGGTTTCATCAGGCTAGAATGAACAACATGAAGCTGGGAGGTATGTGTAACTTCCAACAAAAAGAAGAAGAAATGAATACCTAGACTTCTCAAAAGGTGGGTTCAAGCAACAGACAGCTTGATACAGAGAGGAGAGAGGAGATGGGAAGTCATCTAAAATTATTCAGGCTACAAAACTGAATGCTGGGGTTTGTTGTAGAAAAGGTCAGTGTGTAATAGTAATACTAATGAGTAAATGACTGAGAATGGGGAAGGATGTTCAGGGAGGTGGAAGGAGGTTAGTTCTTCAACATATAACTGAATTCAAAGGATTGGTAGTTCTTTGCAGAGCACTTCTACACATGAACTCCAGGGGTTTGCTTTCAAGAACCGAAAATGAAGGGTTTTATCTGCTCTCAGTTTGAAGTGTGAGCAGAAATCCTGCTGTTAGTTTTGATTAGGCTGCTTTTCCTCTGCTTTCTGCTTCTATGTGTGTGTGTGCTTATCCCTTTCTTCCTTGCTTTGAATCATGCTGTCTTTGCCACCTGACACCAGGGTTCAACATTAAGCAGCAACACCACCGAAATGCCTCCCCATCCCTGCTCATCATTCCCACTTGGGTCCCTACTTATGGACTCACTGAAAACTGAGATTCTTTTTACTGGGTTGTGGTTTTTTTACTGTAAGCTAGTAGCGTTAGGAAGAATCTGCTTGTCAGATTACATTTTAGTAGTATTTTTTGCAGATGGAGAGCAACCTGCATATGAATTACTTTGGAAGAGTCCTTGAGACAGATACAAAGTAGCCACTAAATAATTTTGATTCAATTTTCAGTGCCACCAGACATTAGATAAGTAAGTGTTTTTCTTCCAATTATTGGCTATAATTTAAGGGTTTACTTGTTCTATTTGTTTTCACTGTGGATTTCTTTGCAAAGAAAAATGACATAGTGAGAATTAATCCTCTACACCCTTCAAAATTCAGATTTATTTGTTTTTCTGCTCCGTTACTGGCGAATCTAGGGATGTCCTTGACATGGCCTTTACTTCCCTACCTTATATAGACACAACTTGATGGTGCATGGGGAAAAGCATGTACAGATGTACTAGGGAAATTCTGTGATTATGTAAATAGCATCGTAATGCTGGTTCCCAGAGGTGGGGAATGTGGAGTGGAAGTCAAGTGCAAAGCCTCAGTTTTGGCACATCCTGATGGCTGAGTGCTTGGCTAATTGTGCACTGCAGCTTCTTTTTAAATGTCAGTCTTGCAATTCCAGAGAAAGAAAACAAAGCGTCTCTTTTCCTGTTTGAGATACAACTAGCCTAGATACTACAGAAATCTCTCTAAGCTCAGGGACAAATGCTTTCTTAACTCCCAAGCTCTTCCAAGGGGAAAAAATGAAAAGTTTTTGGCTTATCTCTTGTTCCATAGTAACAAATGTGAGAGTGATTTTGCAAATGCGTCCTTCCTCCCCTTTCTGCTTGAAAGAAGGTGAACTCACTGGACTATGTTTCCAAAGGCCTGGCCTTGCTGCAACTGTTCCAAACTCGACGAGATAGCAGAAGATGTTCTTGTGTCCACAGGGTGCAATTTCAAGCAGGACAGCATTATGCACCCAAAGTCAGAATTCATTGAAATGCTGCAGTACTCAAAGAATCAGAGCACTGGACCAAAACCTACTTTGGTTCACCAAGCTATGTCAGTATTAATAAGCTGTTAATAACATGCATGGGACATGTAAGCTGAATTTTTTGTGGTTCTCCTAGCCCTGTTGCAAAGAAGGTTTTCATTCAAGCTTGCAAAAAAGAAAGAAATTTGTTTTCTTTCTAAAGAATGAAGACTTCTTTTAGAAAGTTGGGTGAAAATGCAGATTGTTGCACCGACCTGATCATACAATGAGCCTGCTGGCTATCTACTGAGAACCTTAAACTTCTCACTAAACAGCTGTCCACTAAAGGCAGATTACATTTGCAGCCAAGAAAGAGCTGTGGGGACATGAAAACTGCAAATGCTGGGAACAACTGGTCAAACAGCTTTGGTTCCAAACTTTACAGGCAAGCATGGTCAGTGGGCCACCTGCGGGAAGGATGGTGGTCAAGTGGAGTTGTACCTAATTGGTGATAACAGCAGTGAAGGGCTGGCAGGAAGGTTGCATGGAGACTGTACTGGCTTTTCTGGAGTGGTTTTCCTCTAATGAATTAAGAGTTGATGATGAAAACATTTATTTTTAATCCTGTAGCTCAGGCATAGTGTTTCCAGCAGCCTGAACAAAGGAATCTAGCTAAATGAAGAGGTGAAAGTGTTACATGACTTTACACAGCTTGCGCTGGATTCATTCCCAGCATGATACCAGAGTCTGGCACAGTTCTGCAGGAGGGACAGGACAGGACCTGTAGGTGTTTGTACCGTGGCTGCTGTAGTCAACTTTGGTTTTCTAGTTGCTCTGTTCGTGATGTTCATGGTGAGTGGTATCCCATAATTTGGGAAAATGCAGGGATGGCAGTGGACTGTAACTTAACTTTGCAGCTGTGGTGGTTAAGCAGAGGGATGAGAGACTGACATAAAAGGATGATGAGCTCATTTTCAAGTTACTTCATTCCCAAATGTTTTGGACTGCGGGCAACTAACTTAATCCTCAATTTCTCTCAGGTCTATAGTTTAAGCTTCAAAGCAGCTTGGTGCTACAGAGCTCTCTCAGTGTCTTTACAAACCACAGTTTGGGAACTGTTGGTGTGGATAAATTGTGTCCTTCTGGGGCAAAAGCCAGTATGACCAAAACATTTCAGCCTGAAGCTGTGAAACGTCTGTGCAGCTTAAGATCAGCAAAGAGTACTGTGGCAGTGTTAGGGCAAAACACAGAACAAGGCAAGGATAGATGGATAACAGGCAGAGAGACCTGTGCTGGTGCGTAAACAGCAAGACTGAAAAGACGAGTCCTTACTGTTCATGGAGACAGCATGGACTTCCAGGGAGTTAATCAAAATCACTCTTGGTGGGTAGATGTAACAGACCACTCTAAGCGTCACTTCGGCCAGCAAAGGTGATGCAGAAAGCTGTACCTGAAAGCACTAGCAGGAAAACTCCTTTGGATTCAGGATATATCTTTCTGCCTATACAGATTGCTTTTAAGTTTAAATAAGACCAAATTTTAACACTGGCACTTTGAAAACCAAGGGGAGGGATTAGATATTTTTCCCTCATAATTCTTCAAGGTGCAGTCTTTGCAGTACTCTTGCAAGTGGCCTTTATTTGATTCAGAGCATAGCTCTCCCGTGTGACCATGGAAATGTGAATGTCCAGACTTCCATCAATGTCCACCCTGTGATAGCTGCTACAATTTCCTGAGAATCAATAACAAAACACCACTGGCATGATATGTCTGCTGGAGAGAGATGAATTAAACTATGAGCTCTGCAGAGACCTTGGCAATCCATTTCGCATGTCTGCATTTCTAGGGATTTAAACATGAGAGGGAATGTGTGGATGAGACAAAGATAAACTTCTTAGAGCTTAGGCTGTTTCTACTCATTATAATTTTGAGCGTTTCCCAAGTTGTTTTTCAAAGGGCTTGAGTAATTGCACTTCAGAATTGTTTGCTTCTTTTTTTTTCCACTCTTAGAAATTATAATACAAATGACTGCATATATATAGTCATTGCCTAGAAATAGGTAGTGTCTGAAAAGTCTTTCTTATGAAATCTGTTTTGGGGGAGATTTTTTTTAAAACAAACACATCCATGATGTGTTTGCTTGTTAAAGCATTTTTACACCGAATAGTTACATAGAAAACCTTTGCTCTTCTGCTCACTATTTAAATAGTTGCACTCCACACTAGTATTGGTTAAAAACCAAAGGGAAACTATTGGACAGAGCAATTTACATGGGGATAAAATTCTGTGAAAGAGACCTGGCTTTAGGGCCTCAGCAGCACCACAGTCAGAGGAGACTGCAGTGTGTGTTCCCCTGGAAAGGAGACAAGCAGTTGGATAGAATAGTCAAATAGACTCTTCATTTTCAACTTAGGTGAAAAGACAAAACCAATGTTTAATTAGAAGTTGCTCAATTTTATTAGCTGAGGTCAATATGGCCTGAAAAGCCAAGTTTTTAAAGCATCTGGAAACGAGGAGAAGGAGCTAGTTGTTGCCTGCTGGAGTCTATGCCATCCCCACCACCTTGCTGCCCTAGTGCAGAGCAAGGGGGCTCCCTGTGTCATCAGGGGCATCTTCACATGTCCCACTGCCCCCTTGTCAGCTTTGTCACAGACTTTTGCCCTGCTCTCAGAGGCTTAACTGTGCTGGTAGTGGGAGCTAATTCAAGTTTTCCTGTGAATTAATTCTTAAGGTGGCTCTTAATCATAAACTAATTTATGCTGAATCACTGATGGCAAGCTGTGACATGGATAAATGGAAATTTATTGAAGTGGAAGTGATTTTTTTCCATTAAGCATTTGCCAGCATGGGAAAATGAGAAGAATTGGTCTCAGTGAATATTGCCCTTAGGATGTTTCCCTTGAGGCAGAGCTGACCCGCAGTCTCAGAGGGTAATTTTTAGTTCATGCAATTAAATCTAAGGCTTGTCTTAATCATCGTGTATAAGAAAATATGTATTTTCAGATTTGCATAAATTGCTGCTCTGCTTTTATCTTGTAACTCAAGTGCTATGCATCCACTGGTAAATCCACTCATCCATCAGGGGTAATGGACATTGAGATGCCATGGGCTGTCTCCCCAGGATGTTCTACTGGTTAGAACCCTCTGTCACTGACCTGTACAAGTGTCCTGAAGGCAGCACTGGTACTAGGTGCTTTCTATGGAGAATCCCTGGCAGTGTTCACGGCCAGGTTGGACAGAGCCTTGGGCAACGTGGTCTAGGGTGAGGTTGGAACTAGATGATCTTAAGGTCCTTTCCAACCCAAACCATTCTACAATTCTATGACTAACCTTTCCTGAACTCTTTTTGGGCATTTTATCTGAACATCTCTTGAAAAATCACCTGGTCTGGCTTGTCAGTCATCACAGCTGCCAGTGTACAAACCAGATGAAAGATGGAAGCTTCCAGGGCGCTTTGAAGTCTGCAATGCTTTTTATGCGTTGATTCTATGGAGCTATTGAGACCTGATTTGAAAACCTTTGCTTTTGTAAGCAATTTTTGTCTCAGACGTGAATTGCAAATTCCTTTTTCATCTTCAGTATGCTATATATAAACATTACAGTTCTGAAGGTACCAAGCTCCTAGACAGGCCTCGTTGTGTGCCGTTCCTGACTCGCACTCAGAGTTCAAAGCAGAATATTCCCTTTTGTTTTCCATGTTTTTCCAATATACCTGGCTTAGCTAATCCATATTTGGTACAAAAAGTAGCAGTTGAACAGCGATTGCTTGTAATACTTTGACTGCAAAGGTAGCATGTGGAAAAACAAATCAAAAGAATGTTTTAAAGCCAGTTCAGGTGTTTCCCTCTAAAGAACTAGCTCCTTCTCATTAAGGTTCGTTGATTTATATTTTCTCTCTGTCATTGGCTTTGTTTTGTTTAAAATGATTGCTTAGAATTGTTTTCTTCCTTTTGGTAAGGAAGAAATATTACTCTTTGAGAACATCATCTGATTATCATCTTCCAGGATACATATTTAAATGCACGGCTTTGCAAAGCTGCAGTTATACTTTATGCATGTTCAAAAAGCAGTAGAGGAAAGGAAGTGGTGGCCAGGTAACCCATCTTTTCAAATGCTTCCAAGTGCTTTCAAACTGTGTGTAAAGCAGGACTTAAAAAGGAAAAGAAAGAGAAAGCATGGTCTATTTTTAAAGCGTTGTACTGGATTTAGAAGATCCAAGCTGAGACTCCAGCTCTGCAGTAGCTTTCTACCTTACCTTTCGTATGTTACTGGAACAGAGAGCTGGAAAACTGCCAAATTGCTCTTTCGTCGTGAAAGCTGGGTGTGTTGAAACCAGAATAAGAGTGTACTGATCACAGCAAGAACGCTGTTTCTGGTTTGAATGAGTGTGTGTGTGTGCTCTTACACATGCCTTATACTCAAAAATTCTGTGGTTGGGCATTTGCTGAGAATGTCATGGGTGGTAAAATTTCTCTTCTGTTTGATTATGACCAAAGACTTGAACCTGTTTTGGAGGTAGCACCTGAACAAGGGAGGTCTTGGCTGTTCTGTGCAGGGGCATCCTTTTCCTTTCTCAGAAGAACTTGGTTACGCTTTGCTGCAGCATTGTAAGGATTTTGAGATACCAGATTCCTTTGTAGTAGGAAAAGTAATTTTTATGTTGAGCTTTGTGGATTTCTTAACATCTCAGAGCTTCTATACTCAATCTGTAAAATGAAAGGAGAAGGATTATTTTGTCTGGTTTTCTCAGTTACTGTCTGTGTTTTGACTTTAAGCTCTTTGGGATAGATATTTCTGCATGCACAGTATCTGTGGTAATACTGTGCTGATTGGTTATTGTCCTGTTATTGTATTATGGAGAATCGACATCAAGACAAATAATTGTCAAATTTTGTCCTCTTTCAGAATTACATTTATAGTGAATTGATGTTCAGAATTGATGTTCAAATGCTGAAACCATTTCCATCTCCATGCTTATGCAGCAGAACTGCCAACCCATGCTGGAGAGGATCCCCTCCCCAGTTATTTGTCCTGTGCAAGAAGTGAGATGCAAGGACTTGGCCAAGGGCCCCTGGCGGATGCTGCCAGAAAAAGGAGTTGGATCCAGACTCCTTGAACTCAACTCTGTTGCCCTCTTCTTCAATTAGGGAGAAGGTTAAGTGTGAGAGACAGACCTGTGCCAAATCCTGCTAAGCAGCTGTTAGGAGGCAGCAGTTGCAATAGAAGCCATGGAGGTCACTTTGTCCTGGGATTATCCTCCTTGAGCAGTTTGTCTTGGAAAATGTCCTGTGTATAAATCAGAGGTTGGACCCTGAACACAAAGAATCATAGGACTGTAGAATCATTCAGGTTAGAAAAGATCCTTAAGATCATCAAATGCAGCCATCAACCCAGCACTGCCAAGTCCACCACTAAACGATGTTACTGAGTGCCACATCTACACAGCTTTCAAATAGCTCCATGGGTAATCACTCTACCACTTCCCTGGGCAACCTGTTCAAATGCTTGACAACCTTCAGGTGAAGAAATTTTTCCTAATATTCAATCTGAACCTCCCCTGGCACATTATAAGGCCATTTCCTCTCATCCTTTCAAGCAGTTGCAGAGAGCAATAACGTATCACCAGAGCTTCCTTTTCTCCAGGCTGAACAACCCCAGTTCCCTCAACTGCTTCTCCTAAGACTTGTTCTCTAGACCCTTCACCAGCTTTGCTGTGCTTCTCTGGACACACTCCCCACCTCAATGCTTTTCTTGCAGTGAGGGGCCCAAAACTCATCAGTGCCGAGCACAGGGGAACAATCACTTCCCTGGCCCTGCTGGCTATGCTGTTTCTGATATGGGCCAGAATGCTGTTGGCCTTCTTGGCCACCTGAGCACGCTCATGTTCAGCCGGCTGTTGACCAACACCTCCTGCTCCTTTTCCATCAGACAGCTTCCCAGCCACTCTACCCCAAGCCTGTAGCAAGCGCTGTAGCAGCTGTAGCTACTGTCTGTAGCAGTATTATTTCAGGCTGTGTAATTCAGCACAGGCTTTGAAATTGTCTCGTGCGTACTATGACATGTGACTTTCTGTATTTGATTTTTTTTAAAAATCCTTTAAAGCTTTCGGAGTTACGAAAGGTTATGAGATGCCCACGGTTCACCAGTAGGTGTTGTAAGTTGAGTTTGTGTAGGTGCTTCTCAACAAGACAGCCCATGGAGCTGTGTACTTGCAGACCATTGCACAGGAAGGGATTCATAAATGGCTGATCTGTAGCTGGGAATGGTTTTGAGGTGTAACCTTGAGACTGACTTGTATGCACAAAAATCAGTTTGAAGATTGAGTGACTAGCTATTAGTAAGACAAGATGAAAAATGTTTTTGCCCGCCCGGCTGACCTTCTGCAGATCGAGGCTGGTTTTCCACAAAGAGGTGCTAGCAAGAAGGAGAATGAGTTATGCGATTTGTTGTTTTAATTTGCATATTTATTCAAGTGCATCTTGCCACTGACCTCCTAAATAGCTGAGCCGTGTCAGATGGCAGAGCTGTTGCTGATGTCTGCCAAGGCATCAGGCTGACTTGTTTAGGAAACAGGGCGGGCCAGGCTGGGGTCCTATCCAGGCAAAAGCAGACAGTGGGGCTATAGGAAAAAAGCTGCCTTACCAGACTCAAAACCACATTCATACATACCCCTTTAATTTTCTGGAGTAAAGCAGAGGGGCTAGGAGAGATGAGCAGCTACCCAAGTGTTACCAAGGGTCTGGGCCTGGCCTTGGTGAGCCTGAAAAGTGTCGCTTCAGCCACAGCTCATGAGATTTGCCTGGCACTGAGAACTCGAGAACTGGTTTTGGATGCAGCCATAAAGGAGACATCCTTTCTACTGCTCTTGGTGGTTACTGGTGATGTACCATGCACTGAAGCTGCAAATAGTGAAAAGAAGCTTTCACAAGTGGTGGGGGCCCGGGACAGGAATTGGAACCGACTCCCTTGTCTTGTCTGTGCCGTGCACCTTGTGCAAGTTCAGAGACACTTACAAACTTGCACTTTGGTGTTCCTGTCTTTAACCAACACTGTTAAATGAGATACGCTGCTGTTTCATGGCAAGTTAAGATTAATTCGTAAGGAATTGGGGTTCATGTACTTAGACATCTGGGGGGAGTTGTTATTAATGCAGAAGCTGCTGTAACGTGAAGTAGGAGCAATCGTCTGCTTTCACAGTTTACAAGACCCAGGACCCTTTTACCTGTTTCCTGATGGATTGTCTGCAGTTTGAGATTGACTGTAAGGATGACCATCTCTTTAATACCAACATGTGATTTATTTATTTATGTAAAGGAAAACAAAAACCAAAACTGTGGTGTTCTGAAACTTAGATTCCCTCATATTCGTAAACAGGTTGTGGTGTTGCATCATGCCAGCTGGTTAGTTGAGAAAGAATTTACTCATATCCAGATTCTGAAATATTCTTGCAGCTCAGCTGGATCAAATTAAGTTTTAATTTAAAGAGTAAAGCACGATGTGTTTATTTGAACCAGACATTGCAAAGCAGTGAACTAGGAAAACAATACAGTGTAAATATGCTAGCTATACAGAATATTTTTGACAACTGAATTTCTTCTAGGCTTCTGTTTGAGTTTTATTTACAAGCAGTGCTTTTAAATACATAGGGACTGTAAACTGCTGCTGGTATGTGGCCAACGCAAGTCTTCTGGAACGTAGTAGTAGCAAGTGGAAGAGAAACAGGCAGACAGGAGCAAGTGAGAAACCACAATGTTTCTTTCAAGTTCACTTCTTTCTCCTCCTTTTTACTTGTAAAAATACATGCTTTTTATAGAATTAAGAGTATTATTATCCTGTACTATAGTAAGAACTTCTGGTATCCTTTTAATAAATGAATTTAATGACATAATAGATCTAGATAAGATATGAATATTTATGCTCAGCAGTTTCTTCCTGGGGGTAATGAGTTTTGACGAATAAAATAATGTTTAAGGTTTTTAAGTACTGTCTTATTTTCACACATCTTGCCATATAAACACAGTTTCTCTGTTGTTTTCTCGCTGATGTCCTTGCCAACCAGATTTCAAAAGCAAAACACAAAAATAATTCAATGTCTGTCTCCCTCCCTCCCTGTCTAGATTATCAGCGGCTGATGACGGTGGCAGAGGGGATCACAACGCTGTTGTTCCCATTTCAGTGGCAGCATGTGTACGTCCCCATCCTTCCTGCCTCTCTCCTGCATTTTCTGGATGCTCCTGTTCCCTACCTGATGGGGCTGCAGTCCAAGGAGGGAACCGACCGCTCCAAGCTGGAGCTGCCTCAGGAGGTCAGTCTCCACCTTTGGGGGTGCAATCTTGGAATGTATTGTTAATATTTTTGTGTGAATCCCTGCTCGAAAATGCCATGCCTGGTGTTAGAAGCCTTCTCTGGCACTATGAAGACTGTTTGCCTGCAGGAGTGAGATAGTAGGGAAGTCTCACCAGCCCTTCTCAGTCCATTCCTGAATTTAATGAGTACCACTACATATACTGACTCCTAAATGCTTCTCCTCCTGCTTCTTACTATGATGCTGAAAGTTTCTGTGCTTTCTCTACGTCACATGCTTCATCAGATCTTGTTGCTCTTTGTCACTGTCATAGTCCTATTGACAGAGGGCTAAAGAGCCTTTCATTCGGGGATGGTCTTCATGAATCTGGATCTCAGGTGCGGTTGCTAGATGGTATAATAAACCTGTCCTTCTGTTGCTGATGAGAAGTGTCATCCTGTCCTGCCAGCCTCGTGCCAGCCTCGTCCCACCCTTGCATGAGCCCACAAGTTCCTGTCTGGGTTGAGGTTCATTACAAACAAGCCAGATGTGCATTAATTCCATGCCTGTGAACCACTTAGGGGCATACATGCATACTTACTTCCAAAATATTGACTCAATCCAGTGGTGGTCTTTTGAAGATCTTCTGTCCTCCCATGCATTGGGAAGTGAAAACTTTGAGTGGTCTATCACTTTTTCCACAGAGGAAAAAAGGACAGAAAGGTCGTCCTAATCTAGGTGTTAAATTGCTGGTGGTAGAGACTGAAATGGAGATTCTTCTCCTCAAGATTTCATCAAGATGATTAAAACTGCTTCGCTTTTTAACCTGGCCACTGATCACTCTCCATACTACGAAGTCTTTGCGATATGGCTAGCCCGTCTGCATCTGAGATGGTAACTGGAGCCATCTCCTGAGCATGCTCTGCATCCTGGCTTGGGTTTGTATGGCTGTAACATCTCGTGGCAGTGGTAGTGCTGTGCTCAGCTTCATGCACAGACCTTTCCCAGGGGCCAAGTCTCTAAGGCTTGCAGATAGGTGCTCTGGCTGAGGAGGCAGGTGGGAGCAGCAGCAGGGGAGGATGTGCAGGAGGGGGCGTTTGTATGTGGAACTGGAGGGATAAACACAGGGCAAGGATAATACGGTTTTTAATAAAGGTCTATTTTAAGTATTAGGTGGAGGTGCCTGATTCTTAGCATCGCTGGCATGTAACAGTGCAAATCAAGTCTTGCCTTGTGGATACAATGACCCAATTGCATGAAATTTGCATTGGTGTGGAAAAGAAGCTGGTATCTAGCTACGCTTTTCAGTAAAACCATGCTAATATTACATAATTACTGTGATTTTAAAAATTATTAGTCATGTGTTTCAGTTAGCAGATTAAGCTGTCATTTTGCTTAAATTAACGTTTTAATGTGATGGGCTTGAAGTACTGCTGGAATAACAAATTAAATATTGCCAGTGAGGGGAGGGTAATAGTGGGTTGGAAACGACACACACTCCCCACTGAGGTATGATGTATAACAAATGAGTGAAAAATATCAGCATTTATGAACACCACAGGTCCAGTAACAGTGGGAGAGGGAAAGAAAGAAGGGGTATTGAATAGGGAAGGTCTTAAATCTCAAATTTCTCTAGACAATAAAAAATTAGAAAATCCTTCAACATGCAAGCGGTAATGAAATGTTGTTCGCTTTAGCATTCCTTTACTGTTCAGGCCAGGGGCTAGCTTTTCAAGCTCTTGCTCTAAATATAAACCATTTGTTTGCTAGAGATAAAAATTCTAACAACTGGCCATCGTGCTGTTTTAAGGTTACTAATCTCTCTGCATTAACTTTAATCATCAGATGTTTTTGAAGAGAGAAGTGAGACCAATTCCCCAAGGGTTTTCTGAATCCAAATCTCATTTTTCAAATTTTGTAAATTATATGCAGAGCTGAAATTAAAAAGCCTTTGAAATGAAATATTGATAGATAAGAAGACAGTCCTTGAGCTAAAGAACCACACCGATGCATACCACAACTCTTTAAAGCTGTATAGCTAAGTAAAGCAAATTGTTTTGGGTGAAGAAATGCTTTTCTTTGTACAGTCCAGATTTATTATGAAAAAGTGAGCTGAAGGGACACTTTTCTTTACCAAATTAATCCTAATACACTTTAAAGTATCTATGCGAAAGGTGATTAATGTCAAACATGTCCCAGAAATATCAGATATATTATAAGCATGTTTGCTGTAGAATGTATTGTCCTGGTGAATGAAAATTAACCTTTTCAGAAAAGGAGGAAAATCAGTCCTTTCTGTTCATATAATCAGAAGATTAGTCTGCAGTGCTTGGTGAGAAGTAAAGAACAGCACAAGCGCCTTGGAGCAGGCAGAAGAGCTGAGCTAATGGCCAAGTAAGGCATAACAAAGATCTGCTGCTGCTGCCCCTGCCCTGTGGGTTTCTGCATCTTCTGTTCTGCAGCTTTGTGCCAGGGTAAAACCCATCAGAGCTCAGCACCTTGGGAATCTGACCTGGTTTAAGATTTTACTCGGCACAGTGCACTCAGACAGTGAATTTCAGATGTAAGCCGCAGTCCAGAAGATCGATTACTGTTTTTCATTCTGCTATTATTCCTGAGGGTGCATTTGCAATGTAATTAATTTTTATGTAGGGTTCTTCCATCCCCCCATTGACACGTGCCAAGCAAGAAGTATCTGCTCCGCTAGATTAATGTCTTCGCTTAGCTTTAATCTTATGGGCTGACATCCATCTCCATTCATAGCAAAGCTGTCTAAGAGCACTCTGTTTAAATCTCAGGCAGTGGAATTGCCAAGATTAAAAGCCTTCGTGGAAACGGGGTAGGGAGAAGGGGAAAATGGGGCTTGACCTCCAATGGGCAAGTTATACTGAGACGTGATCCCAAAGGATTTGCGTGGGACTCTCTTTTGTAGCTTTGCTTGTAGCAATGTCATCTTTCTCACTGAACATCTCATTCCTTGGTAGCACAGCTACAGAGGCTTCTTGCAGTTGGATCCTGGTAAAATAAACATGCCCTTGAGATGCGATAATTCAACACACATAGTTTTTATGTGAGCTGAGAAGTGGCATTGAGCATTCTGTTTGCTAGCGTGTCCTTGGCTAGTCTGGGAGGGGATATCAAATCTTTGCAACAGGAAGTCTAGGATCTGCAAGTCCTAACGGAACAGGAGAGAGCAGGAGGCTTTATTTATTCATGAAATTGTTGCCATCCAATTGGTCTTCAGCTTTACTGAAACATCACAGGCTAGACAACACAACTAAAGTCTCCTGCACATGTGTGCTCTTACCCTTCTGCTGAAAGCTCTTACCCTGGGAAAATAGAGCTACTTAGAAGAGAACCATAGAATCACAGAATGGTTCGGCTTGGAAGGGACCTTAAAGCTCATCTAGTTCCAACCCCCCTGCCCTGGGCAGGGACACCTTCCACCAGACCAGGTTGCTCAAAGCCCTGTCCAGCCTGTCCTTGAACACTGCCAGGAGGAAGCCAATTCAGTGCTGAGTATCCGTTTTGAAACCTTTATTTGTATTTCAGGCCAACTTGTGCTTTGTAGACATCGATAACCATTTCATCGAGCTGCCAGAGGAATTCCCCCAGTTCCCCAACAAGCTGGAGTTTATCCAGGAAATCTCCGAGGTTCTCCTGCAGTTTGGCATCCCGCCGGAGGGTAACCTGCACTGCAGCGACAGCGCCACCAAACTCAAGAACCTGGTCCTTAGTGACTTGGTGAACGACAAAAAGAACGGGAACATCCCCAGCAACGCCCTCAACATGTACGAGCTGCTGAAAGGCAACGAGACGATCGCCCGCCTGCAGGCCCTGGCCAAAAGAACTGGCGTGACGATGGAAAAAATGACCATCACGGCTCCCCTCGCAGAGAAGGAGAAGGATGGGAAACTGCCGTGTGAGGAGGTGGAGCTGAGGGACTACAAACTGAACGTGCAGCTTCGCGAGGTTTTCGCCAACCGCTTCACACAGATGTTCGCAGACTATGAGGCTTTCGTCATTCAGGCTGCCCCCGATATGGAGTCGTGGCTGACAAACAGGGAACAAATGCAAAACTTTGATAAAGTAAAGATAGCCATGTATTCATTTTTCCATCTGACAGTGCTTTTGGGAGGGAGGGAGGGAGAATAGCTATGTAATGTGTGTATATATAGCCTAGGTACTCCTTAATCCCCTGTTCTTTATCTGCCTCATTGAGAGATTTGTCTGATTTGATTATACACAGGGCCAGATTGCCTGACAAAGTGAATCGGTGCAGGTCCACTGAGCTGGTCAGAGCTGCCCTGGCTTTTCTGAACCAAGCTGGCAGGTTTCTGCCCAGCTCGTGGGGCTTCCTCTGTGGGTTTGGTGGAAAGGGTAGCAATGGAAAGTGACTTTTTTCCTTTCTTTCTTTCTTTCTTGTTTGCTGAGAGGATTGGTGCACGCACAAGACAAAAAACAAATCCAGTCCTTGTTTCCTAATCTCACAGTAGAGCTTTTTTTAATGGGTAGTGTTGTTCTGTAGAAGGTTATCACATCCGTATGGCAGAAGAGTACTGTTGCGACCGCACTGTAGTGTGTACACTAGACTGAAAAGGAAGCTGAGATTACAAATGGGGAAGTAAAGAGACTGTAGGCTAGCAAAAGGAATGAGAAATGTTGGGAAGCTTGCACAGTTATTTCTGAGTGACCTTGCAAAGTAGTTAGCTCTCCTAGCCATCAACTTTTCAGATACAAGTCCTTCTCTAAGGAGCATGGTAGAAGGATAAACAGTCAGGAGCACACTAAATATTGATCTGAGTCAGTTTTTGATCAAAAAAACACTGCTATGCCTTTTATTGATTTTGTTTGTATTCAGGCATTGAACAGTGCAGCCTTCATAAGGCAAGGATTGTTTAAGCAATCCCTGCTGATACTTCTACAATAAAATGGGCTGTTAAGGTTAGGGTTTTCAAAGCTCAGTTAGAGACTTGGGCACACAATCAGTTTTAATTGGAAATTCATGATTAATTGCCCTGAATAACTTCACAAAAGAGCATTAGCTGTAGTGCACTGTGCACCCCTTGATGTGTACGACAACTTAATAAATTATCTGGTCCCAAGCAGGGGTGCCAGACTAGAGGTCCCAAGTGGGCATATTTGGTGGTCATCTGCCATGGCTTGCACAGGGCTTGTTCCTGCAGGTGGTAACTGCTAGGCTGCTTTGAGAAAGCTGGAATTATGCTTCAATAACTCCATATTCTCTTTGTGACAGTCTACCTGTCACAAAGCCTCCACAACTACTTATTTCTCGCAGTTGTGACTGAAGAGGTGAGCCGTGAACCAAACCCCTTTGCAGATGGATTCACAATTCTGAGAGGTGTTTCTGTGGTGGGGAAGCCTTGTCCAAGCCTTCTAGTTGGCTGCTGGATCAGTTCTCTGCTGCAGGACATCTTATCATGTCAACAGCAGGTGGGAATATAGCACTAATGAGTTGTTCTGTATTTCAGGCTTCCTTCCTTTCGGACCAACCTGAGCCTTACCTCCCATTCCTTTCACACTTCATCGAAACGCAGATGTTTGCAACCTTCATAGACAATAAGATAATCTCCCAGTGGGAAGAGAAGGACCCTTTTCTGCGAGTTTTTGACTCCCGAATTGAGAAAATAAAGCTATATAATGTAAGGGCCCCTGCACTGCGGACATCCAACTATCAGAAATGCAGCACTTTGAAAGAAGCAGGTACGTTCAGACAGGGTAGTAAAATATTCAAAAGTACAGTGTCAGCCACAAAGAAATATAGGTCCTTAGTCATCTGAGCACTGCAGCCAGTGAGGAAGCCCTGCAGTTACCTGAGGAGGACTCAGCAGTGTCCTTATTTTCCCTAGGCAAAAACTTCATCATGCTTTGAAACACCCAAACCAGCGGGAGCCTTTATATTCGCTTCGAGCTCTGCTAGGCTGGTGCCTTTAATAAACACAGCCCAAGTCATGGAGCTGGGCTTGCCTTTTTTCATTTCAGGCAGCTCCTATTCCATTGCCAGGAGAGCTTTCCTTCACTGTGGTAGTGGGACCAGCGCCAGTCACACCGAGGAACCCAGCCCTGGTGTCTGCTCCACTGGCCTCGTCTCCCCCTTCCTGTAAAAAGACCTTCTTTTGCCTTACGCCATTTGGGTAGAGCAGCAGGGGATGCCGGGGACATAATCCTGGGTGTCATATTTAGTAGCTTCAGCAATAGATACTCAGTGTTAATGAATAATATGCTGTATACTGAAGACTTGGATCTTTTTCCATTACAGTCACAGGATGCATTTTCAAATTACACTTGAGTTTCTTACTGTGCAAGTATTTATTTCATTTCCAAGTAATACAGGGAAATTAAGCTCTTAAATTTGTTGGGACACACATTAATGAACTGGGGTAAACACACATTTCTCATGTGGGGATTTTCTTGTATAATTCCTTCAGAGTGTTTTACTTGATATAAAGGTGGCAGAAATAGAAATCCTGTGTCTACTTAACTATCTAAACCCAATTCTAATTTGCAGGTCGACTGTCTATTCAGCGTCTAGTTTTGGTAGATATTGTGGCACCGGAACCTCATTTTCTGTCTTGTGAAAAGCAGCAAACGGATAGTAATGCCAACTTTCTTTCATATTTACCATTCACAATATATGTGACCCTAGCACCAATCCAGCACCTGTTTGTTTAACTTACTATTTTCAGAACCCTTCAAACCCTCTGACCCCACACTACCCAGTCCTTTTCTCCAAAAGAAAACCTTGTGAAGTGATTATTTATTTAATCTTTTAGTGGGGAAAAAAAGTTGATGAGTTTCTACGGATAATGTATGTAAATCTCCTGACAGTTTCTTTCCCATCACAGTTTTTATAAAATAGGAAATGAGTTCTGTGTTGTTCCTGACAAATGGAAAATGGATTTAGCTTCCACATTCTGCATATTTATTCACTAGTTGTGATATGCTGAAAAGAACAGGCCTGCCTGTTAATGGATGGGCTATAAAGAGTTGAATATTAAAGTTGCTAATTAAATGCTGATTTCCTCCATACACCTCCTTTCCCCTTTCCTTCACAGTGCATCTGACTCAGTGTTGAGAGGGTGGCAAATTTCACCCTGCTTTGAGATTTGAGATGAAGTCCTCGTGTTCTTAAAGCAAATGACTAAACTGCATTAGTTTCAGCGGAGCCGAAATTCCTCTCCGATGCTGCCATAGTTTCCTCCCCTCTTTCCAAGTATCTGTTCATCTTCTTGATGCTGCTCAGGCCTTGTTACAGTTAGCTATGGTTTTCGAAGGCCTGTCATCCAGTAATGGCATATCTAATTTCAGGAGGAGGGTCATGGTAGGTGCCAGATGTTTCTAAAGCTCGGGTATTGCCTCCTGTACATCTGTCCAGGCAGACATGTCTGGGGCAGAGCAAGGTGCCCGACCCCATAAAGAGCTGAAACTGGCCTTAGAGGTCCCCATTCTGCTGAAGGAGTGTTAAAACTAAACAGTGAATTGCAGGGAAAGATTGGACTGCGCTTGCCAATTCATAACACATATCGTAGGCTCCTGTAAATCCTTGCTTGCTTAACAGCTGACTTGCTTGTGCTAGTGTTACTTGTGTTTAGTGAAGAAACTAAAAGCTAAGTAACAACATAACAGCACAGATGTTCCCTCACTTCTGTAAGTGACAGAATTCTGGGTTTAAAGTCACTATTTAACTTTTATAGAGCATTTTCAGGGATTGGAGCATGACCACTTCTGTTGTTGTAGCACGTGTGTTCAGGTGCTTCGCTATCGTGGTTGTTCACCTGTGACTGTAACTTGCAGCTCAGTCCATCGAGCAGCGGCTGATGAAGATCGATCACACAGCTATCCACCCGCACTTGCTTGATATGAAGATTGGCCAAGGGAAATATGAACAAGGATTTTTCCCAAAGCTGCAATCAGATGTCTTGGCAACGGGACCCACCAATAACAAGTAAGCACAGGTTTTATTTTCTGGATGTGAAAGCAGGTTTCTCATATAAAAGATTCACATCATTGAACAGAAGTCCTAATTTTGGATGACTCTGACCAGACTAATGAACCCTAGCAACTCTTTCCATTTCTGATTTGTATGGGCTGCAATTATTGAAGTTATAGCCATGGTTTGGGTTATGTTAGAAAACTTTAGCACTGGTTTTGGGAAGATTCCTCAGTCCTGTCTTCCACTGAGTGGTAAGTACCGTGTCTTCTCATACATACTTTTAGTTTTATCATTGCCATAATAAACTTAAAATTCACTTCTTTGCTGTTTTTAGATTCTGAAAGAAATTTTCCTATTGAAACCTCCACACCATCATACAGAATTAAATGAATGCCCACTCTGTTTCTCGTTTTTCTATAGCTGTTATTATGTGACCCAAAGACTTTTATAGCTTTTTTTTCAGTTTCCACTTTGGAATAACCTGGAAGAATAACTTTGTGAGGGTGGAAAGTATGTGATTCTGTACCTTGGGGTTCATTTCTGAGTCCGATAAGGTTCTGTAGTGCTCTTTAATATGAAGTTAGGGGTACCTATAGCTGTGGAATTGAGGATGTCATTACAAAGTTAATTTATGTAATGTAAAATGAGAACCTGGAGTACTGGCACTCTTTACGTTTATACAGTTATAATATAAAGGAAGTGCTGAAAGTTACTTTTTTCATTTTCTGTCTTCCCTCAAAACCCAGGAATGAGAGGGGTTTTCTTCCCCTTCAAAAATGGTAGATTTGTGCATCAATCATGATTACTACTTCATTAAATTATTAGCTCAAGCCCTCACTCCCAGTTTCTGTGGTAGGTCACAGATAGATCTGAGTGCTCCAACAGCTATGACTGTCCAAATGTTAAAGCTAGCTCTTGTTTTAGACATGTGCATGCACACACACTGCTCTGAGCTCTTGTATGAGGTGCCCACTCAATTCTATTTATACACCTTTTGTGCACCCCAGTGCCAGCTAATTCCTTTTTTATAACCTACTAGGAATAAAATTTGCAAATGATAAAATAAGATATCCTTAAACATTGAGTGTTTAAAGAATTGTAATTCTTCAAAAGAAATGAAAAACCCCCACCAAACAACCAAAAGGAGGGATGTGGATTTCCAAGTTCCTTTGTTTGCAACCGAGACAGAAGTTTAGGGGTAATGCTACCTTGAGGAATGGAGGATTTCTTCATCTTGTGGGATGCTGTGTTTAGCAGTCTGCCTCTTATCCTTATGGTGGGTTTCAGTTTTACAGTGTCAGCAACAGTGTGAGTGTGCCCAGCCTGCTCGGAGTGACTTATATCTTCTGGCTCTATTGCAGAATCTTAGTGAATCTATGAATAAGCATCAAATTAAAAATAGTTTTCCTTATGCCTTCTGAGATGCTTCTCTTATATTGATGCCTATTCTAAGATGTGACTTTAACTCCTTGAGTGATGATTTTGATTTAGGTAGCTGATTTTGGTCTTCAAATTGCAGCATGTTTCAGAATTCCTAAGTACCAAAATCCTATTACTTACCACAAAGCGATGTCAAAGTGACAAATGTTTGGAATTCCTCCAGTTATATAGTGCCAAAAAGGTTTGTAATTGGAAAATCTTAAGACCATCTGTTTCTATCTTTCTGCTTCCTGGCTTATGTGAGCAGCTGAGAGGACTCTTTCTCTCTCATTCAGGATATATAAGTCTGATGAATTTACACCCACGTAGAAGATAGATAGCCTTTTCATGCTCTCTGCAAATACAGCATAACTCTTATGACCACAAAATCACTTGAAGTGTAGCCTTACTTTAATTTGATTTTCCAAGTGTATGTTTCTTGGAGATACCTTATACTTGCATATGGGACTGGGTCTTTGTATATGGGTATGGGGGAAAAGAACATTTCAGCTACATTCCCAGGCACTTGAGATGTAGCTAATTGTGTGTGTTCATGAAGTTAATGCAAAGGATATTGTTATGCAGATGAGAATTATTTTTGTGTACTTCATAATACATAGCAAATTTTGTCCTGGATGTTGTAAGTAAGTGTATTTGCAGGGGAAAAAAATTAGAAAATGCAAAGAAAAATCATTGCCATTTACTGTTCTGCTGGACAGTAGAATAAACCAATTCAGAGCTGTTTTAATGAAAACCTGTCCTCACTGGCCAGCAATCAGATTTCTATTGCTTTTCTTTCTGGGCAGATAAGCTAACAAATATATAACTAGAGCTCATAATGTTATCAAGCTATTTCCTTCCTGTAACCAGGCAGAGTGCTGACAGTTACTGGGCTGCTGTATGTATATCTAAATCAGATACATAATGCAAAGAATAAATTCTAGATCCTGTATGTGATCCCAGAAAACCACATTGCCTAGACAGGCAGAAATTGGTGTCTGGGAGAGGAGGTGTCTGGCTTTTGTTTGCTGGGCATGGAGAGCAGGGCTTGGGGACAGAGGGAGGATTGACAGTCATGTTGGATTGCTTCCACCTAAACGCAGCTGGAAGCAAATGTTGATCACATTATCATGTGTAAGTGTTAAAACACCGAAGTCTGTCATACAAGTGAAGTTTGGTAGTGTTTCACCTGTCATCCCGTGGCCATGCTCAGCAGCATGCTTTGCCCCGCTTCTGTCACTCTCCTGCTTCCCCTCAGGGTGTCCTTTAAGAGACTGGTCAAGGAGATGAACCTTTGCTCCTCTGGCCCCAGCCAGTGTCACTGCTTGCTGCTTTCTCTCACCTGCTTGGTCATTTTTGGGTCAGTTGAACAACAACTCTTACATTTACTCCTACTCTTACCCGCATGCAGACTGCAGATTCATGCTTGGTGTCATTAGGGCTGGTGTCCACCTCTTCCCCTGTGGTGGTCAGGAAATGTGGACTAGCTCAGCTAAGCAAGAACTTCATTGAACATAAATCCAAACTTCAATTTACTGCAAAGAAATTAAAAGTTTAGAAACAAGCAAGTAAAACCCTGCAAAACCAAAACCCAAACAAACAAAAACCCCCACCATAAACCATAAAACTGGAGACTAGGCTCCCAGGTATACAGTTTGCCTACTCATCTCTTTGATCAAAACTGCCAGAACATGGAAAGACAGTAACTGCAGAATATGCAGACCTAAACTTAAGCAAAATACGGTAACTTGTATCCAAATTATTTCTATAAATTAAAAGAAATACTGTTTTTCTGTAAAGAAAAAAGTAATTAATCCCAGCTAATAGCAGTTAAAAAATAAACAAAAACACTAAAACCACACCCCCCTCCCAGTTCTGTCCTCTTTCCCATCAGGAAGCAGCATCCCACTTGAGGGATTCCCTCTGCGGTCATTGCCTTCGATACATCCTCCACATCATGGGAAAACCGCCTGAATCTGCAGAGAGCAGCTGCAGCTTCCTCTGGGTAGAACTGCAGCCCATCCACACTGCTCTGTCCTTGTAAAGCAGTGGCTTCGGCAGAAGTCTTCCTAGAAAGTGTCCCAGGAGAAAACAGGCTGCAGTCCCTTAGGTAGTTTGCCATGATTCTGGAAAAGAGCTGCAGTTTCCTGAGTCCTCCTTTCCTTTTTCAAACCCCAGCGCACCACATTGTGGTTCCTACATTTTCCCCTCTTCCTTCCCCATGTGCATTTTCTGCCAGGCCTTTAAAATTGTAGCTGAGACTGCACTGGGTGGGGCATTTGCAATGTTTCGGGAGAGGAATTTGAATGATAAAAAGCCAAGCAACATAAACACTTCATGGTTTTTCATTAGCTAATTGTTAAATTAGGGTGAATATGCTTACAGTGCAAAATTAAAACAATGAAACAAGCTGTGTTTTCAATCTAATTGATTACCTTGTAACTTAATTTGTACTAAGAAGCTTGATAAATGAGATTAAATATTGCAGAGGAAACCATTGATTGCACACCAAGCATGGGAATATATTTGCATTCTGGGGATTTATAGTGAATGCCTGCAGCGAACTGCACTGATTTTTTTTATCCTAATTTCTGTTGGTTTTCAAAGGAAGGTTTTGCTTTGTTACACATTTACAAAATGGCTTAAATTATACTTTTTTGCCTTTCTCTCTGGTTAGCCCTGGTTTTCCACCTTCTTTGTCTGAGCTCCTCTTTCCTTCTTGCTTCCTTCCCTGATCAGCCTGTTTCCTCTTTCCATTCCTGGCCACTTCTTTCTCCTGAGCTCTCTCACTTGTATCCCTGCTTCCTCTGAGCTTCGTGCTTTTGTCTGTCCTCTGTATCCTCCCTGACCTGCATCAATCCCCAAAGGAGGGTACAGTCCAAGTCCTCAAGCACAGAATTTGCTATACTTGGCCTCCTAACCTCAGGCCTCAGCAATGTGTAGCTCTTACCCAAGAAGCAGATTTCAAAAGCATTTCTTTGCTTTCTCCAGGCGTTTGTTCCTGTGCTGTGTTTTGCTGACCTCGCCACTGTGTCAGTGTCTATTTGTAAAAATCATGCATTAGGAGCGTATGGCATTGGTTCATTGTCGTGCTCCAGTTTATGGCATGACTTGTGTGGGCGCTGTCCCGTGGCCTCCATCACCAGCTCTTCTCATTTTTAAACAGGATACTGTTTGCTCATTCACTTGCATTTAACGCTAGTTAATGCTTTTTAAAAATATATCATAAATATAATGCAAAGTGGTTGCTGAATCTCTATATGATGATAGAATTAATTCTGGTTTTAACTATAGGTGGTTTTGTTTGTGGGAAATGATCTGTATCTTGTATTGAATGCTTCATACTATATGGGCTTTTTCTACCTCCTTATCTGTTGGGTGCTGTTTTAAGGGTGCATGGCTTCAATGAAGCTTTTTTTTTTTTAATCAAGCCAAACAATTGCATTTTCAAGTAGTATAGACTTGCACTTCTGCAGTGTGTCTAAATTAGCAAGAAATGAATCAGCAATGAGCCATCCACACACAATGCTGATGTTATTTAAACTTTGCAAGTAGTAAAAGTTCACTTTTTTATGTATGAAAACCTGAAATAAGCAGCTCCTATCCATTAGCACCTCTTCTACGAAGACAGGTTGAGAGAGCTGGGCTTATTCAGCCTGGAGAAGAAAAGGCTCTGAGGAGACCTTAGAGCAGCTTCCAGTACCTAAAGGAGGCTACAAGAAATCTGGAGAGGGACTTTTTACAAGTACGTGTAGAGACAAGGCAAGGGGGAATGGCTTTAAACTGAAAGAGCGGAGATTTAGATTGGATATTAGGAAGAAGTTCTTCGCTATGAGGGTGGTGAGGCCCTGGCACAGGGTGCCCAGAGAAGCTGTGGCTGCCCCATCCCTGGCAGTGTTCAAGGCCAGGTTGGACGGGGCTTGGAGCAACCTGCTCTAGTGGAAGATGTCCCTGCCCATGGCAGGGGGTTGGAACTAGACAATCTTTAAGGTCCCTTCCAACCCAAACCATTCTGTGATTAGGTAACCGAATATAGCAAACCTCTTGTAGATGCAATGAAAATATTAACCGCTCATGTTCAAATACTTTCATTTTCAAGAATAAAGTGTAACTGACAATCTGTGCTTAGAAGTGGTTTCTGAAATAGGAACGATGTGCTATGGGAACTATGTGCCTGATGGGCGAGTCTCTCGAGTGCTCTTCTGCTCAACTAGTGCAAGGTGGTAAAAGGGCAATTAACTTGTTTCAGTTAATATCTAATTTTAAAATAGCTGTGCAGAATTAGAGCTCACAGGAAAAAATGTGTGTCAAACCCTTGCATCCTCTATTCTGTTTACTCTTCCTTGAACAGCATTACTGCCTCAAGGGAGTTTGCAAATTAAATACAACTTAGGGCAGTGATTTGTCAGGGCTGTAAGGGGTGATGCTGGCAAATGACTACTGCTGTTCCTTGCAGAAGATGGCAGTTGTGGGTATCACTGCTTTAAATCACTTTTCATGCAATCTGACAAGACAGCCTGTCAGTGCAAGACCACTCTCTGCAAGGCATTTTGCTCAGTTTTGTCCACCCAGTGAGCAGTTTAAAAGCTTTCTTGTTCAGCCCTACAGAAGAGATGGAAAAGGTGCATTAATCTCTATTTGAGCCTTCATCCTCCTTACTGTGGAGCAGTGTGTACAGAGCAGATTCACAGTTCAGAACCCCTCCCCTGTCAGTCCATCCGTCATCAGGTATAGCTTGGTTTCAACCATCCATTTAATTTCTCTGGTGCAGTGTGTGTTTAGCTCGGAATCTCTGTCTAGTCCCACGCAAACTACATACAAACCTAAGCAGGTTACATGTGCAGTCTATGTGTATCTAAAATGTTCAGGCTGCATGCATGCTTTTGGGGAGTTTGGTGGAGGGTGTAGTACAGCTACATGCTAATTTGTAAATACAGAAACACAGTCGGTTAACTCCTTTGATGGAAGTATATAGGTAAAAGGGGTATTGTCATGATTTGCAGACTGCAAATTAGCAGTCTGCCTCAGGAGATGGTCTATATGTGAGGAGATTTAGGTTCTGTCCTATAGACAAGTGTATTTGTCTTCTTCCTTCTCTCTGTTGTGACTGTAAACAGATTGTGAATCACAATAGTGATTTTCATGGTGATGGCAATATTAGTTAAATCTGTCTGTGAATGAAGTTCTCTAGCAGCATATTGCACGTATTGCAGTATATATCCTGTCTATTACACCCATGTCTAGTTTGGGTAGACGTAATTTCTTCATTTCTTCATTGATCTTTTTAAAGGGGTGCAGGGGGGGGAAGGTAGGCAGGGAGAGAATGATGCACATATGGTTGCAGTACAATACAGCCAGTCCTTGGTGTGAGGCTGCTGTTCTGCTAGTCGGGTTTCTGACGGCTCAGCTTTGATGCTGACTACCTTACCTTTTTTATAGCAGAAATTAGGCATCACAAGTTAAGTATCATCTTTTCCAAGTGTCACCTTTACATTTCCTCTGACCTCTGCAAACCTATTCTTATGCTTGTTGGGTCTAATTTGATCTTAAACAATACTGACTTCACTGTCTTCATGTTAAAAGGGTCTTAGTTGGAGGTGCCTTCATTTCATTTCTGTGCATTGAACAGAGCAGTTTTCCCTGGTCCCTCCTCTGAAATACCGGTGCTTTTTCACAGTCCCTGGAAGTGAAGAGCCTTTATCTTTGAACATGGGAGGTAGATACAAAGAGACTACTGAAATGAGCCTTTTCTGCCTTTGTCACTTAGGCAGCTTGTCCCGGTGGGGCTCCGCAACACAGCGCCTGAGCTGTGGCTGCTTCATCCCTGGAGACTTGGTGCTCATAGCAGTGCCTCTGCTGTGAGGAGTAAATGAAACACGCCGTAGTGCATGCTCATGGCTCTAAAGGCAAAAAATAAAGGGGAGAAAGCATTTTTGGGGGGGTCAGGGAGAACTGCAACAACCTGTAGTTTGGCAGCAGTGCTGAAGGAAGGGCAGGGACAAGTCCAGAAGGCTTCATCTCCTCTGGCATCTGCTGCTCATGGACAGAGGTGGTAGCGGTTTAGCTCAAAAGCCCAAGACCAAGGGATGTGGCAATCAGGCGTTTACTCATGTGAGTACAGCCTTCCTCGCTGCTTTAGCAGCGCCAGGGCTGAGGTGTGAGTAAGGCAGCAGCTCATCCCAGCAGGGCCAAGAGAGGCACCCACATGGGATTGCAGCAACCCTAAGGAGGTGAAATGGCCTCTGGTAAGGGCTTTCACCCTCCTTAATTCCTTTTACTGACAGAAGGGAGAGGCGGAGTAGTGTAAAACACAGTCTCTGCTGATGACAGGAAGGAATGGTTATTGCGATATTGAAGCGTTATTTTGGGAAAATTCTACGTGGCCCAGTAAAGAAAAGGCTTTAGAAGATTTAGCTGCTTAATCCTGCTTATCTGCTGTTAGATCTTCACCAAATCTCCTGGAGAGATTCAGAGCAGCATCTGAATGCACAGACCTCACCCAGCCCCCTAGCAGCTCCTCTTCCTAGCTTAGAGGTTGGGGAAGAGGGAACACATAGCTCGCTGCATGTGTAATTGCTCCAGCTCATGAGCAACAGGTTTTTTCCATAAACGTTCAATGACCTTTATAGTTGCATGTATAGTTCTGATTATTAATCTGGAGAATAGTCTGTGCCTTCTCCCAGATGGAGAACAGGGCTAGAATTAACTGAAAATGCTTTAATGATGGTGTATTACTTGCAATTTTTCTGTGGATTTCATTCTGCTTTCACCTTTGGCAAGACGTGTTCCCTCAAAGGATGCTTCTAGCAATTCTTACATCCTCCAGTAACTGCAAAAGTGCAGGTTGAGAGGGATCCAAACTTTGTCTAGAATTCAGAAAATAGCATATAAATTGGAGCAGAAAAAATGATGTGGGTAATATTTGCTCTCTAATTTAATATTCCAATGTATTACTGGCATTCTGTTGTGTGAAATGTAAGCACTGTACTAACAATAAATGGGAGGTCTCCAGAGCGAGGTAGCTAAAGTCACTTTTACTGTGTTTGAGGGGCTATTCTTTATGCTACATTTCAGCTTGTTGAGATTATTAAATTGTAGGGCTTTATTTCCCCCCTCTCAGTCATCCAGTGAGACACTGGGTATTGCTTCTGAAAAAAGTAAGTGGTGGCTTATTAAACTCACAGGCTGTATATTTTTAAGACTTCTGAGGAAGTGCAAAGGCACTTCTGTCAGTAATGTATTCCTCTGAGAAGGTAGCAGTGTTTGCTGTGCAGACACCTATTGAGCTGTTTTGTTTAGTTACCAGAGACTTGAGGCTACATTGCTTTAAAAATAAATTTCTTGTCATATGGGATGGTGAGGTGCTGAATCATAATTACATGCAGACCCAGATGTTCATTTCTTACTTTGTACTTGTTTTCTTGGTGTTATTTGGGAGGTAGGAAGTGACTTAGATTTGACTATAAAAGCTGTAATTCGTGTGACTTTTTTCCCTTTTTACGTGTGTGGTTAGCCAAAATCTGGTCTTCAGTTGACCCACTGGTGGAATTGGTGGAGATAGTTAGGTACATATATGCAAAGAGGAGGTTTGTTCACCAGGGGTCACATCCCTGCACTTCTCTTGGATCAGTTTCCCCTCCCTATGCATCCCCAAACACTTGCTAAACATGTCAGGACACTAGTCCAGCTCTGTTTCCTCCTCCAGGTGTGCATCTGTTTACATGTCACCAGCTGACAGTCCTTGCCCACATAATTCAGATCCCATATCCTATTTGTATGTGCTCCTATTCAGGGTGCATACAGAAATAGATGGGTTTGGGAACTGAAGGCTGCTGCTGTCCTCACCAATACCACCTGTGTGGAGAGGATCACCAAGCAGACACTTCTATCTTTGATGTGGGTATGTCTAGGTTTCCCTCTGTATAGATGTGTCAAAGGAAGAGAACCCAAATCCCAGGGTTGATCTACCTCTTGATCACAGGTCCTGCAGAAGAAACCATCTGAGAGCAGTTGCTTTTTCACACATCCTGGCAGGCACTGGTGCTGGGTGCTGCCCTGGGCATGCTTTGTGTTCTGCTTTGCCTTGGTTTTACTCTTTAAATTCTGGGTGCAGGAGAGAGGCTGCTGACTGCATGAAGCAACTGAAAGGATATATGCTTGAAGGCTTTTTTCTATCTCTATTTGAAAGATATTTTTAATTTTAATAAATGCAACTACAATAATTAAGTAATCTCATTCTGAAGATACAGCCTTCCTGTCCATTAAGATACTTATTTTTAATGCTTGATAGGTTGCTTTTTACAGCATTATTTCAGCTTTCTTTTATAAATAATGTATTACCGTCTTTATTCTCTGCATCAGTTAAGCATTTTTGTTTTCAAGGATTTGACAGAAGGCTATGGTATCCTTAGAAAACCTACAGTCAGACTAGAAAGTCCTTGGGACAGAAATACTGTGTTTTGGCATAAAGAAGATTGGACACTTGGAAGCTTGGGCACTTGCAGCCTTAAGGTTGCTGGGTTTCAAACATGGTTACCAAGTGGCTGCTTTCTGGTAACAGCTTCAGATGAGGGAAAAATTCAACTGGACATATATGAATATGTAGAAAAAAATAAAGGTTTTCTGTGGTATTTTGAAACTCTAAGCAAAAAAAGATATGGTGAAGACAGCAAAGTGATTAATCCCAGGAACATCAACATTGTTTGTAGCCTTTAGGTGTAGGTGAACCCAATATCACTGTAGTTCCTATTGCAGTAAGAATTTGCTCTAAAATTATTTCGGGGGTTATCAAGGAAAGTGCTAAAATTGTTTTGTGTTGGTTGTTCCTACAGGCACCATCTTTATCAAACTCCAGCAAATGCAGCAAACAATGGTGGTGTTGGGTAACTAAGTACAGCCATTTACCTAGTGGTGGCATCAATGTTGTGGCATGACCTGCATTTTGGGTAACACAGGAGCTCTCACTGGAGACCCTGGCAAGCAGCAGGCATGTTTCCATCAGGGCTGTTGTCCCTTGGATGCACACTGGCCTATCACCAGCCAGGCAGTTTCCCATGGGGAGGTCGGGTACCAGCTTGCACCTGCGTCTGCTGCAGGTCCAAGTTTGTGCTTTCACTTCTCCTGCTGCAATCAGATGTCCTCTGGCTCCTGACCCAGGCTTTCCCTCCTGATATGTCTTCCACTCACATGTGTCTTGTCTCTCTCTGACTTGGCAGCCGCTGGGCCAGTCGCAGCACCACCACGCAGCGGAGGAAGGACCGCCTGCGGCAGCACTCGGAGCACATTGGGCTGGACAATGATTTGAGGGAGGTAGGTGGCATCTTCTGCAGTGGCACAAGCGTGGGATCCAGGAGGTGAGGTTTTAGACAAATGATATGTTATTGCTTTGGGCAGTTTTGTGGCTATCCTAAGGTTTGTGTAGGTCTCTGTAGCCATTTAGATGCCGCTTTTCACAGATGCTTGTGTACGTTATGCAACTGCAAAGCACGCAAATAAAATGCTTTTATGATTTTGGAATAAGGCAGCCCCTTCATCATCAGGAAAATGGCTTAGTTGCTGATTTAAACCCTGGTTGTGTTACTGCATGTTACTGGGTACAGCTGCCAGGTTCTGGCCAGGGTGAAGGTCTCTGGAAAAGTCAAGTCCTTGGATAAATGTCAGTGCTGTGAAGGCAAATGAGGCAGGGCTGCTTCTTTTTTTAAAGGAATTTTTTGTTCTCTCTCTCTCTCTCTCACAAAGATTCCTGACATGAGTAAGCCTATTTGAAAGGTTAAGACTTTGGGGCATTTTATGCCTAAAGCTTGGAAACTCCTATGCATCTTGTAAATGTCAGTCACATGCACACATTTCCTTCCCATCTTTTCAGTTTCTTCTACTTCATTAAATATTTTCTGCCATATTATTCCATTGATGTCCATGTGCTTCTTCTGTATGGCACTACCAAAAATAAAACATCCGTGCTGTTTTGTGGTAAATCTTGTTGAATTATGTTGGCCAGTGTTGGCATTTGCCCTCTGAAAGAACCCAGATGGGTGAGTGGACTCTCGAACCACAGTATAAAATGATGTTTCATGGAAACTGAGCAAAACAGCACTTGTATGTTTGTTGCTATTTTTGCTAATGTGGCTTTGCAAGTGTATTTTAAACGTTGCCTCGTGTGTTATATCTCAGCAGAGCCTTTTCAATATTTTGTCATGTGTTTACTATCTTCTTTTTTTGGCTGTGGATCATATGCATGCCTCTTTTGCTTTGTCTCTTCTTTCTTTCTGGCTATTCTGCCATTGGGGCATCTGCCTCCTCTTAGCCATCGGAGGAGCTTTTGCTTCGTCAGAACTCAATGGCCTTCTGGGAGTGGGATCAGGGACCACCCCCTCCTGCACGGCCTCCTAAAAAATCCTTCTCTGAATGCTGCCTGGTATGTTTTAGTTTTTCTTGTTGAAAGCTGCTTTGAGATATTGTTAGTGTGAGGAACTGCTGTCTTCACTGTGTCTCCAACCACTCCCTCTCTCATAGAGCACATACCTGTAGCGCTCAGAAGTGTGGTTATAATCAGAAAAGTAGCTGGAAATCAGCTCTAGGCTTCCACACCAGCTCCCTGGCAAACATGAAAGCTCTGAGGCTGAAAGATAAGAATCTTGTTTTGCTTCATTTCTTCTGATGTTTTTCACCTGGCAATTCGACTTAGGGGGTCCAGTCCTAGAAGCGTTGATTGCTGACTGCTGGGTCGTCACATCCTAGTGTGGAAGGGGACGGTGGTGTGTGGATGCTGATGAAAAGGCAAAGGCCAGTCAGTTGGTTTTCTCATCCCAGCCTTATTCTTCTCTTGAACTTACAAGAGTTAATATTTTTTCTTTTTTATTTTGGCAGAATAACAAGGCATGCAGTGAATAAAGTAAGGTTATCCACATTTGGTACTCTTCAGAATATAACCACACTTTGCATTTTACTTTTTCCTTTACATTTAGAAAGAAATTCTAGATTTCCTAATTATATATTCCCTGTATTACTCTTTCACTGGTCTTGCTGCTAATTTTTGCACTGATTTAAATGGAAATCACTTGTGATGTTGCTTGCTGAACAACACGCTGTGATTTTTCTTTTAGATTTATTTCCGTGGGTAGTTTTTCAACTATTTTTAAGTCCTTAAAGTATTGGTGAAACTGTAATTGCCTAGCTGAGCACTTCCATTGAACAGTTTTCTGTGGCAGAACCCTACATGCTTCTCTGACCTGTGGGGCTGATGTTAAGTGGTTCTTGTCCAAATTTTGTATTGAAAAAATCCAATTGTGTCAGAAAAACTGTTCTCTCCCATTTAAAAAAAAAAAAAAAAAAAAAAAAAAAAAAAAAAAAAAGAGCTATTCCAATGTGTTTGGATTTTGCTTTTACTTTTCCCAGTCTAGTGGAAGGTGTCCCTGCCCATGCAGCGGGTTGGAACTAGATGATCTTTAAGGTCCATTCCAACCCGAACCATTCTATGATTCTGTGAAATAAATTGTTTTCTACGCAGACAGAAAGCTCTAAGGGTGCAGCAGCCCCAGTAACCTCTCAGTTCCCCAGAAACCCAGCTAGCAGCAGCACTGGGTCACTGAAGGGATATGACCCACTTCATCTCAATGCGAAGAGCAGTCATTGTCACATACCGTCCCCAAAAGAGGCAGCATTAACTGGATAAAAACACACTATGGAAATGGAGCATTCCTACACCAGGCTATGAGCATTGGGTTTCAATACTTCTATTTGGCAACGTTCTATTATCTTACTCATTTTAACAAAAACTTTATGAATAATGCTTGGGCAACTTTTTGATAGGCTTCACATTTGCACACCTAAATGAGGCCAACTTCTTAGCTCTGCTCAACATGTAGCCCTCTCTCTGATGTTGGGGGCAGAGGACGCTCGTTGACTGGTTTGGGGGGTTTGGCTTAACAAAAACACCCCACCCCTGAACAGTAAGGCAGTGGAGCAGGAAGGTTTAAAAGTCTTTTATTATAGTTTGGATTTATTTTTTTTTAAAGAATATGCTAAATTTTGTCTCTAGTTGCTACCTCACAGTAAAACCAGGAATGATTCTAAATATCAATTTTGTTTAAGATGAGCTTCACTTGTAATTAAGAAGTTAATTGAGAATAAAATCAAGTCTCATTTTTCCCACATAAACTACCCAGATGAAAAGTAATGGATGAAATCGTTCTCATTCAGTAGGTATGTTTCTGCTTATTGTAATTCATTTTCAAAGGATTTTTTTTTTTCAATTCCTGTATAGTCTGGTCACAAATTAGACAAATGGCTTTTAATTTTTAATTATCTTTTTTTAAAGTGAGAGTCAAATAACAATGGAAAGAAACTTGGTGTTTTGACTTTATTGCTGAATGAAGGTATTGCACTTTTATGCACTTGCTGTGTCTAACTTTGTGCTAGTGGCTAACAGCACAGTTCACTAGCTAACGCTGACTGTTTCAGTACCACACCAGAAAGTATCTTGCTTTTCCTGTTGTCAGAAGGAAGCATTCCACTTCTCCAGCCTGACACCTAAACATCAGGCAAATCATGATTTTATTCCTAGATTAACACTAGCTCATTCCTTTTCACCAGCATTTGCTTGCCTAGGATTAGGATGAGAGTGCCTCTGACTTGTAGTATCTAAAACTATTCTGTTTATTTTTAGAAATACATGCAGGAGGCGAGGAGTTTAGGAAAAAATTTAAGGCAGCCCAAACTCTCAGACCTCTCTCCAGCTGTGATTGCACAGACCAACTGGAAATTTGTGGAAGGGTTACTGAAGGAATGTCGCATGAAGGTAAGTCCCCCTCATGTGCTCTCCCCTCACTTAGGCTGAGCCTACATAGCATCACAAGTGGTGTCCTCAAAGTCCTTCACAGCTGGAATGGCGTTGGTCTGTTGGTATAGCAGCCTGTTGCAGGCTAGGTATCCCTTTAGTGTTCTATCTTTCAACTGCTAGAAGAGAAAGGAACATATTATCACTCTTCTTTTTGTGCAGACAAAGTTGGTGGAAACAGTAAAAAGGACAGAAAGGAGAATCAGCATGATCAGACATCTTAGGGAGGATTTCCTTTAATTGTTCATATTTACACGTAGCCTAAACGTAACTTGAGGGCTTGACCCGAAGTCAAAAGGAAAGCATTCAGCATGTGCAACTGTTGTGCATGTTTTTATGCAGAGCAAATTAACTACAGTAGTTTCTAATACTAAAGAAGCTTTTATAGCCATGGAAGTACGATGACTTTGTGTCAGTTGCAGTTGGTGATATACTGTATTACCCGAGTTTAAACTTTAATAGCTGTAACAAGAATAAAACCAGGTACTGAGTAAGGCTGTAAATGTATCTAGTCTATACTCCGTTTTTGATAGTGATCTATAAGAGATCAGCAGTGTAGGAATAAGACAGTAGATAAAGGGTATAGAAATAGGACAGCATGGGGGAATCATGCAATCATTTTGTTTATAATTCTTTTTAACTTACAATCTCTTTAAAGAGATTCAAAGTTTCTGTGGTCAGGCCCCATTAGCAGTGGTCTCTAGATTAAGCATGTTTAAGTAAACTAATCTATAAATTCTTTCCCTTGTTGCATAATGTTTTTAGAAACCTTTGGAGATTTTTTTGTTCCCTTTTTTTATAGACTAAACGCATGTTGGTAGAGAAGATGGGCCATGAAGCGGTTGAGCTGGGACATGGAGAAGCCAACATAACAGGTCTGGAGGAAAATACGTTGATTGCTAGTCTCTGTGATCTGCTAGAAAGAATCTGGAGCCATGGCCTGCAGGTCAAGCAGGTTGGTAACTGGAAAGCCGGGGCTTTGTGTGTACAGTACTCTAGCAAATTCTGAATGCCATCTCTACCTTTTAAGCTGCTACGCAGCGGTATCATTCCAACATAAAGTGGGAGTTATCTTTGGCCTCAGAGTCCCTGGTTCATATCTTCGTGTCTTCACAGAATAGTTAGGATCCTGTAAGGGTTTGAGGAGTTTGGGGGTTTGTTTGGGGTGGGTTGCTTTATTTTTTCATTTTTTCAATTTGACAAGTACCTCTGGGAATGGCAATGACGATGTCAAATAGGTGTCTGGTTTCTTCTCTTTCACTCTTCACATGAGAAACCCAGGGAGAGGACAAAGAAACAAGGTGGGTGGTATGACTGCTAGGCGAGTGGTATGGTCCTGTGCTTTTCCTGAGGTTTCATGGCCCAAGAGAGAAGGATTGATTGCTACTATGGAACATTTTACCCACTGAAATGCCATCCTGTTATTTTGCCATGTTCATTGGCCTGTTTTCTTTTGCACGATTTATTTAAAGCTATGTACTACATATTCAATTTGCAGGGAAAATCTGCTTTGTGGTCCCATTTACTTCAGTACCAGGAGAGAGAAGAGAAGCAAGAGCACAGTGCAGAGTCTCCAGGTGAGTAGTTGGCCATTGACTCCATGAAGGGTCCATCACAGCAAATGAACTTGCGCCCGGGAGGAACAGTACAACCACATGAAACCCATGCAGGATTTTCAGTGTATTTGCTTGCTAATACCACATTTACATTTTGAGACCTTTCATAATCATTGTGAAGATGCCTTGATGTCTGGACAAAATAGATTGGCACTATTGGAGGCAAAGGAACTACTTATTATCCGTGTCTGGAAAATCACTTGATGTCTGTTCACTACCTTTGTTCCCTTTAAATCAGCATTGAGTGAGGTGTGAGAAACAGTGCTTCCATAAGAGATGATTTCTGAAGAAGCTGATGATGTGGAACTTGTAGCTAAGACAGCTGATATTTTTATTTCAGTGAGCATAATCTGTCTCCCAAATCCCAATGTGAATAACTCCGTGTTCAACAAATCCTTATGCTGGTGGATGGTACAGTTCAGAAGCTGTGTAATTAACCTCTATCCATCAGTCTAGGTGCTCAGTTTATGCTTTGGCTTGGCCCTTTACAATCACTAAATCACATCTGTGTTGTGAGAGAGGTTGGTTTTCTGATGTCCTTGAGACCTCCCTGCCCAGTGGCTGCTGCTGGATATTACAATAAAAGTCTCTGAACTTTGGTGGGTCATCTTCCAAGGACTCCCCAATCTTCCCAGTCCTGCAGATGGAAACTTGTATGATCGGTCCTCAAAGACACATCTATGGACAGACTAGTCTCGCTCATGAAAAGACTTTTTAATAAGCTTCAGTGACTCACGCACTAAGCAATCTGGCTGGCAGGCACAAATTCCTGAGAGCAAAAGATGTCACCACAAAGCAGTCTGATCACAGTAGTGCAGCACAGAAATGCGTGGCATTCTTAGCATCAAGTATGCTTCTGTAGCTTGATTTTTATCAGGTCCTTCTCAGTTGTGAGCTTTCCATAGAAACATATTACAAATAAAACTAGTTGCCATACAGGTTTATATTAATGTATCTCACATACACAAGAGGAAGCTAAATCTCCAAGTTCAGTGCTGGATTAAGGAAGGAATAGATAATAAGCATTTCTCATTTTGTCTACTACATTTCCAGGATAGAGTTAATGATAATACACAGAAACATGGCAGTTACCAGCCACTTAAGGTTGTTTTGTAAAACAAATGCATTACAGACCATTACTGTAATTTTGTATTAATGTCATGTATTTTCTCCACTGTAGTTGTTGTTGGAACAGAAAGACGGAAGTCTGATACAGGAGTTACTCTGCCTACTTTGAGGGTTTCCCTGATACAAGATATGAGGTACACAGTTTTGTTTCCTAAAGCATTAATCGTGGTTTTAATTGCGTAGCATATGGTAAAGATTCTCATTGACTTTGGATCTACAAAGACTACACAGAATTAAACCTTATCCGCAGCCTGCATTTTTATCTACAAAGTGAAGCACTATTATTTTGCAAAACTTTTTTGCATGTTCACTTGATTTATTTTAGCTAAAAAACAATGAAAAACACAAGCTTTACAGGGTTTTTTTGGTTTCCCATGGGGGTTCTTCTAGCAATAAAGACAGCTTCTACAAATAATAGCAGATATGTTGAGTTCCTTGGTACTTTTAGTTTGTTTCCTTTTGGTTTAAATTATTAACCAAGCAAGTACAGTTAGTAGACAAAGCAAAGGGATATGAAAACCTACATGCAATGCCTGAGCAATGCTCCTTCTTTTCAATTAGCATTTTATGGCAAATAGTAATAAATGTACTAATTTAAAAATCTAATGAAGCCTCGTATTTGGGTGAGTTTAAGGTTGGAATGGGAAGTAAAAGCAGGTGTTCTGTAGGAGACCACAGCCTGGCTCTGGATAGCTTTTTAAGCAATTTTGGTTGGAGCAAAAAGGAGTAGAGAGTAAGAAATGGTGGAGGCTGATGTGACAGCACCAGGCAGAAGTTCTTCAGGGCATCTTCTTGATGAAGCTGCTGCCAGGTCAGGCCACCGTTTTGTCACTTCACTTGTCATGGCTAAGGATGGCAGTGATGTAAAAAGTGCCATGGAAAGAAGGGAGGAGTGATGCAATAATGCTTATCTGTAAAAAGCTGCCAGCCAATGCTAGCAATTTAATGTGTGAGACAACATGAGTATTGTTTCTTGTAAGACAATGTCCTTCTGCCACGTAAAATACGGCAAACAATCTTACGGAAAAAATAAGATTAGTTGTAGCTAATTCACAAAGCCGTGGTTTCAGTGGTGTGCTTTTTGCTGTGTGTTATTACAGGTACGTATTTTTCTAATGTGACATCACACAGGTTAGTCAGACTTTTCTGAAAGAAAATGACTGTACTTCCCACCTGCAGCGCGCAACCTTTTTGTTTGACGCTGTGTAGTCTGAGTCTTGTGCTCTGATTTTGAAGAATATGACATGCCACATAAGGCTAAAATTGCATGTGAAAGAAGGAGGGGGAATATATTGTGTAATTAGGAGTATAATGCCAAGAGGTCATTTTGAACGTGTGTCTGTCATTTTAGCATCCCTCTCATGAGACATGGCAGCTATTTACTTAATTCAGTCCTGTGAGGCTGATGGGCATATAAAGGGTCAGTCTGAGGAAAGGATGAAGGAGGATTTGGAGCGGAAACTTGTGTGCTGGGCGGGGACTGCTGACAGGAGCCTGTGTGTGCTTGCTGCTGCGTGAATGGGTTTTGTCTTCCACGTACTTCCACTTAAGAGTGAAAGCCCAGCATGAATCTGAGCTCTCTTGCTTAAATTGAAAGAGTATTTCTGATGCTTTTTCAGAGGAACTCTGTTCTGCTTCTGTGAAGAGTTTCTGTTCTGCTTTTCACAGAAGCAGAACGTTACCTTTTATAATACCTTGTGTATTCATGATTGTCCACAAACATGTCAGGTCATAGAAAATGCTGGGCAGGTGGTGAATTGAATTTATCATCTGTAATCTCATGGCATACTTTCTCCTGCTTGGATGGAGTGCTGCTTAATATTTGTTTGCACACACAAATTCATGCTGAAGATAGAAGGATGGGTAACTATTAAAATGCCAGGGTTGCTGTGCTAACTGAACTAATGGCTAAAGAATTAAGCATTGCCTTAAGCAGAGCTTGGTTTTGATGGCTCATGCAAGGTTATGTAAACAACTTGAAAAGAACCATTCTCTGAATGTGCAATGGGCCTGTGCTACGGATAACCTGTTGTGTTCTCTGCCCCCCTCACAAAGCCAGACATCTTAGATGTGGTAAGGAAGATGCTCAAGATGTTTATTTTGGTTCTCTGCATGCAAAGTCTCTGCACAAGTGTGTCTGGGTGTATGTCCTTCAGCCTCTCCCCTGGATGAGGATCTGCGGCATCTCTCGCACCCCTCTTTAGCTCCCATCCAGGCTCCTGCTGCAGCTTGTCTCCAGCATGGCCTCACCCCTCAGGAACATCGCTGAGTTTCCAGCTGGATCAGTTAGCATCAAAGCAACTCCCTGAAACCTCTGGTCCAGCTGGGCCTTCCCCATGGGACAAGCTCTTCCTTTCTACCAGTGCTTGGTTTCATGCCCATGTCGTGCCTCTCCTCCCATATTGAGCTTGCAGCTCACGATACGAGCCCAAGGCACTGGGCCCACAGGAGTCATGCTTAACCTGCTGCAGTCAAGAGAAGCTAGTTTAGAAAAGACCTACTACTTACAAAGGACGAGTTAATACAGCTCATTTCTGACTGCGCTGGGATGGGGAGCATGCACACCATCCTCGGGGCCATGGTGATACTGGGCAGCTGTAAGCCTCTTCTGTCAGCACAGCTATTTGCAGAGGGTATGTCTCACCATTCCCCAGGCTTACATTTGACAGGGTAAATAGATTTTTCTTTATTACTAATGGGATTAAAAGCAAGTCCCAACCTAGGGAGTTGCATAGAAATTGCTATTTGGTACCCTGACAAGAAGAGTTTGCTGTGCAGTGATGAGCAAACAGTGCTAATGCTTAGGTCACTGATAAAAATAGAGCTGTTCTGGCTCTCACAACGGAGAGTGAAATAAATTTGAGTTCCTGAATGCTCTGTTCTGTTACACTCTGCTTTGCTGACACCAAGACTGATAACTGAATCTTTTTAATGTCTCTGGCAATCTGCATGGTTGCAGAGCCTTATTTTTCCCAAATGCACAATTATTACCAGTCTGGTCTGAACCAGATATGGGTAATGAAGAGGTACAGAGCATGCATGGAATAAGGTTGAGTCCATCTGTACTTGAATCTTCTTGCAGCAAAATAACATATTCTACTCAGCGTTTCATATTAGATGTAATTCAAGCAGAGTACTGGGGGGGAAAAGGTAGGAGGGAGATGATAGTCTGTGCTTTGATCTTCCCATCTCAAAAGACTTGAAATGTCTGAGGAGAGTGTCTCAATGGATGTAGTTGAGTGTAGTGTGCATCCTGTTTCTCAAGGACTCACGTGCCCAGCTGTCTGGGCTGGAATGTCCAGCACTGGCTGCCAAGCTCTGAGCCAGGAAGAGCCTTCCAGAGCCAGGAGCAAGGCTCTCAGCAGTGATTCAGCTCATAGGCATCACTGCTGACAGAAGGAGGCTGCCAAGCTTGCTTATAAAGGGCAAGGACTTGCACATGAGTGTGATGTGCCCTCCTGCATTTGTTTTACAGGTCAGTAAAAGTCAGTACTTCTCACCTGGTCCATCAGAGAACTATCCATGTGTCATGTTAGGAAACAGGAGGAAAGTTTCTTCAAAAAGACGTGGTTTTTTTCCTTTCTTTCTGTTTTTAAAAAGGGGTTTTAAGTAACCTAGGTTTTGCCACTGGCAATCCACCATTACTCTTATTGATTGTTCCTTCCTGATGGTTCTTCCGATATGTACATATAGCACCAAGCTCTGTGAGAGAGACACCTCAGCTTGGATTGCAAGGGCAGACCTGTGTTTTGAGGATTCAGATAGGTCAGCCTGGTGGAGACCAGTGCTGCTGAGCTATGCCTGGTACATCCACTTCATTTGTGCACAGTGAGCTCATATGTCTGGACAGCACTAAGTTGCACTTTGCAAATTCGCCCTCAAGGTCCTTGTCCTGTTATGGTAAGAAGCTCTATAAACAAAAGAGTGTTTTTCTCAAATAAAGCAGGGTCTAAATATAACACAAAGCACGCGCTTGATGTAGCAGATGGGGGAAAGCACGAGACAGTGAGACTATACTAGGGATGTAAAAAGAATCAGTCACGGCATGACTTTGATGGATTTTCTTTGGAGTAAATATTGCCACATTGCCTAACACTCGGCAATGCGTGGAGGGCGTTCAAGGAAGATGCAGGAGTTGGAAAGTAAATCACAACAGAGAGAGTTCAGGCTCAGCTGGTAGTACTTGGAGCCTGCCCACAGAGTTTTGGAGGGCTGAACTGCCTGTGCACTTCACATGTAAACTGCATGAAAATCAAGAAACTGCAGCCTTTTCTTTCCTCTGCTGGAAACTGTTACTCTTTTTTTATTGTTTATTTTACCAAGTTGGGGTTTTTTGCAAGTCAGTTCACCCTGCCGTGCCAGGTCTCTTCCTGTTCTAAGGCTCCCTGTGCTCTAAAACTTGGGTTTCTGGCATTCTCCAAACTGCAATAAGGGAAGGTTAAAAAAAGAAAAGCAAAACCATAGAAGAAAGCCCCTATGGAACAGTTCTGCTTTCCTACAGATCAAACATGTGGAGGGCTATGTAGATTACCACTTACACGAGGGCCTCATATCGCTGAAAATGTGATTCTGCTTGTGAGTGCCTGTCACTGGGTTTACCCAAACAATCCTCTTTTCTCAGGTTTCCCATTGTAGCTACCATCCAGGGGTTTGTTAGAGCCTTCGGTGTAGATTATGGTTTGAAGAAACTCTTGAGATACGTGTTTGTCTTTTGCCCTCACAGTCGTACCCATTTGTTTCATTCAGCAGCTTGGGGGAGTGACTGTGACAGTATAACTGGGTCTCACAAGGTGACTGCCTGTTTAAAGTGTTAACAGTGTCCATGAGCACATCTACCTCAGGCAATGCAAGGATGACGAGATCTACCCCTGCTCACCGTGGCGAAGCAAACAGCAGGACACAGAGCAACTGAAACAGGCTGTAGTGTGTCCAGGTTGCACCCTGCTGTGGCTGGGAAGGGCTGCCCGTGTCCCCAGCAGGCCAGTGCTGCAGTGCAGGGCTCTGTGGCACCCTGCTGAGGGTCTCCTTCTCTGGAAATGTCAGGAGATGTTTTCCAATTCAGCTGCTGCATCACGCTGGATGTTGCCATTTAAAGCATGTAGAATTTTTATGATTCATCTATTATTATTATTTTTTTCCCATCTGTTTCAGGCATGTTCAGAACATGAGTGAGATAAAGACTGATGTGGGGCGGGCCCGAGCCTGGATAAGGCTTTCTCTGGAGAAGAAGCTTTTGTCTCAGCACCTGAAGCAGCTGCTTTCCAACCAGGCACTTGCCAAGTAAGTTGCCTCTTTTCCTCAAGCTTCACTTTCAGGTCTTCCTCAGTGGTGTGTCAAGCTGCTATCCAGGTCTGGGGTGCAGCCATGTGTCCTGTTTGGGTACTGTGGTTTCCAGCTAGTAGTGGTGTAAGGGCAGAGGTGAGCTGTGGGAGAAGGTTCTGCCCACCCAGCAGGGCAGAAGTCTGCTCATCTGCATGGAAAACAAAACATAATTTTCAGGAAGGAAGCGTTAGATGCTGGTCAAATCAGGGTTTTGATTCAAGCCACTTTGCCACCCTATAATCACTGTATCTTGTGCAAATGGAGCAGCAGGCGCAGGAATGACCCTTTTCTCAGCAGGAATGCCCCTTTTCTCACAGCAGCCTTGTGTTAGGTTGGCTCACCCACATCCTGACTGCTATCCTGGCTGGGTTAGAGCTCTCCTAGATGCTCAGCAGCTGCCCCAGCTTTGCCTCCTCTTGCAAGCACAGGCACTGCCCATGTAGATGTCCCCTGACTTCATTTTCTCAAACAACCAAACAAAACCTTATGAAAAGAGAACATTCTAATCATTACATGTAGTTCTGGCTCTGGGATGAGTTACATGGCATGACTTATGCCAGAAGCTACCAAATACTCAAATCTAGGAATGGGAAGAAAAAGGAGTAGGTTGAGACAAGCCACCTCTTGGGTGATCCACCAAAGGCATGGTGGCAGACCTCTCTTCTCCTGAAGTTTCATCTACGTCTATCTACCTCAGCAACTTTTTGGGAGTCTGCTACCTTCAGACTGCAGGCAGTGTCACAAGCTCTGTGCTTTCCTGGAGCAGGGCCAGGTTAACTTCTGGTGTGACTTTGCACTGCTTTGGGCAGTTGGTGATGTACACTAGGTTCACTGAATTGAAAGAGTGGTGAGAGCGCCACTGCTGCTGCCTGGTGCCTTCCCTGGTTTGGTGCCTTTTGCTCAGTTTTCTCTGTTGCAGGATGGAGCAGGAGGAAGATTAGGTTATTAGACAAGGCTATTCCACAGTGGGAAGGCACTGGCTGCTGTATGTTGGTTCAGGTCTGCTGTTGTGAGTAGTCTTAGTTTGTATCTGTGCTTTGCAACAAAACCAAAATTGATCCTTTAATGAGAGGAACCCCGTAGCCTTGCTATGGTAGCGCAGAGCCAAGAGCGATCTGTAAAACGTGTAGCAGAGGGGTTAAATGCTCCCTGTGGGTTTCTAGCAGCTTGTGTTAGCTGTGGAATCTCACTTTTCATACCTCCCATCAAGATCAACTCTTCATTTGTTTCTACCAGGAAACTTTACAAGCGTTACGCTTTCTTGCGCTGCGAAGAAGAACGGGAACAGTTCCTGTATCACCTGCTCTCACTGAACGCTGTGGATTATTTCTGCTTCACAAGCGTCTTCACCACAATCAGTGAGTTGGAGAATCAATTTTTTTCCCCCTGAATAAAAATTAGTTGCTGTCATGATTTGTAAGGGATGATGGTGCTGGTGCTGGTGCCTGACCAGATGAGCTCTTATCTGCAAACCTTGGATGTTGCTGCCAGGCTCACGGGTGCTGGGTGTTGCTCTGGGAAACCAGCTGGAGAGCCAAGGTCGTGTGGGAGTGCTGTGGATAAAAGCATTGCACAAAGGAGAGCAATCAGCAGAGAGTGCCGCTGTAGCACTTGATTTTCCTCACCCAGTTGTACAGTCTCTTTGATCTTCCCTCTCAGACAAGTCCTGTACATCCTAATGCTGCTTTCTGGCCTCTGCAGACTGAGGAGGAGGTGGAAACCTTGGAGGATGAAATACAAGGCACTTGGTGCTCTGAGATGTATTTCAAATCTCTTTGTCTCTCCTTAAATACCAAAAAGATTCCCTCTCCCTTCCTGTCCTGTCAGGAGAGCAGAGACTGGATCGAAGTCTGGGAATGAATCCTTGTCTCTCCAGCACTGGGCACTGCAGAGAAGGCAGGACCCCGTCAAGTGACCTAATTATTTGGATTGACTTGGCAGCCCTTACTCTTCATTTCCCTGCCTGCTCAGAGTGAAGTGAAGCAAGTTTTAGGTGGCTGTCAAAACAAGCACTTGTTCTACTTTTTCTCCCGTTAAAGCAATAAATCCCCTCAGAACTAGCACAGCGCAAAGAGATTCGCTCATCCTTGATTACCTTACTTCTGCGGGGCATCCAGCTTGACAGCTTTCCCCTGTAGGACCAGCGCTTGGAATTTGAGGGTATTTTTGTGAGTGCAATATCATTATATGGCACACACAAAGTAAAAAGCTTGCCTTATCTTCCCCAGTCAGGAAGGCAGCTTGTGAAACATACAGAGAGCAAGCCTTGCAGTGCTAATATGCAGAACTTCAGTCAAATCCAAATCCGGGGGGTGGCAGTCCCTGTCTTAAGCATGTATGGGTGGTACAGATTTAAAAGCAAAATAATCATATTTTTTTTTAGTATAATAATACTAATAACAAGAAGCAACAGCAGCATAGAATCATAGAGTTATAGAATCACAGAGTCATAGAATGGTTTGG